>NW_026607299.1:332500-355000 GCF_029890125.1 Rhinichthys klamathensis goyatoka
ACATAATAAGTCGTTATTTCGACATAATATCTCGTTATTTCGACATAAGTCGTTATTTCGACATAAGAAGTCATTAATTTGACATAATATCTCGTTATTTCGACATAATAAGTCGTTATTTTCGACATAAGTCATTATTTCGACATAATATCTCGTTATTTCGACATAAGTCGTTATTTCGACATAATATCTCGTTATTTCGACATAAAAAGTCATTAATAAATAATAATAAATGCACACACAATTATCTGTTAACTTGATAAATGTTCCAGATATGTTTTACTATGCATAAACAAAATCCTTTCAACTTATGTGTGCAAAATTCAGAATTAAATGACACTGCAGCAATTTGTACAAATAGAGGGTCTAGGCCTACTATACGTGTTGTAGCCATAATATAAGCGCATTTAGTTTCATACTTATTAAAATATTATAATGTTATTGTTTTTTCCATCTATGTTGATTATGAAAAGTGAACAGCATGAGTAAGATAGGATGCGCAATATATCGGGAGACTTAAGAAGTGGGTCAGACATGATTTTGACCACTTCATTAAGTTTTGTTTTGTAGAAAGACTTTCTTTACAGTGAATTTCGTTTGGTATAAACCAACCCATCAACTAATTGCCTGGATTTAATAAATAAGAAGCATTTGCACGTGAACTGGAGCGCACCTCATCATAAATTAACCGAAACTCAGCGTATGCCTCACAGACATGAGAAATATATCTATAGAAAGCTTGAAATGTCTTTAAACGAAACAATTCAAAATGAAAAGAAATAGGCTACTCTCTGATTATGTGATCCATTATGTGCATTTCTCTCTATAGGCGTTCACTACGGAGATGGCGATCGTCCACCTCATCTCTGCAGCCGACACTGACACAGAAAACACTCGTTTATTAATAAAAATCAATGCACGCGTGTCACCGCATGCACACATATTATGTCGAAATAACGAGATATTATGTTGAAATAAAATAATTGAATATTAAATATTGATTGGCCAAGTTTTGATAATTTATTAATATTTTATATTAGTATTTATATATAATATATATATATATATATTATATAATTGCGCAGCTCCCCCTGTCAATGATCTAGCCCCCCCTCAGCACCTGCATAAAAAATTCTCTGCCGCCGCCCCTGGAGAGAGAGAGAGAGAGAGAGAGAGAGAGAGAGAGAGAGAGTTCTAGCACTCAAAGTGTATAGTTGTCTCTGTTAACAGTGAGTTCAGGCCTGACTCAATTACTGATGTCAGTGGATATGGATCCCATCAAATTACACTGAGATTGAACATGCCATGCCAAGATCATTACGCTGAAACAGGCGGTCCGAGGTAAAGCGGCCCGTCAGCAGGACGGAGGAGAATCCTTCGGCAAATGTTTGGCCATTTTGAGGCTCAACAGCAAAATCAATAGAGACAAACACCCTTATTCTGCGAGCGTAATGACTCTAATTAAAAACATATTTACTCGCCCTGCCTTCAGTTTACACCTCAACCCTCTGGAACCGGCCCTGGATCGGAACATCAGGATATTTGCTCCTGAACTCCCGCAGTTTTACTCCCGCTGAGAACAGGATCTCGTGTAAACTCGCCCTCGGCGTCTCGTCGGGAGGAAAAAACGCCTTTCATCAATTTTTCTCTCTTATCTTTGCTTTTCTTTCATTCTTTTTTTCTTTTCTGCACAAGATAAGCTTGGAAAATATTTGTGCTGTTTCCCGTCACCGGGTCATTAAAGCGCGCCGTTTGTTTGAGAACAGAGAGAAAAAATTAATATTTCATCAGCCAGCATGTATTGGTGCCACAAACCGTGTAATGGTGCTTATCAGAGCGATCAAATCAATTATTCTGTGTTCAGCCGACAAAAGGGGCGATCGAGAAGCAAACAGAAGCATTTGACTTTCATGTGTTCGAGGGCTCGTGTAACATTGAAGTGTGTGCGCTCCCCGATCTTCACCTTCAGAGTCAAAACATCCTCCACCAATAGCGTGAGTTTGGGGGCGGGGCTATCCCTTTGACTGACAGCTGGTGGGAGTGCAGTGGTGCGTAAAACAATTTCGACTTTTCGAATAATTATGGCTGTTTGTGTAATAATTTTGACTTTTTTTCATGATTTTGACTTTTTATCTCAATTATTATTTAGTATGTCATAATATGGACTTGTTTCTCGTAATTATGGCTCTTATCTTATAATTATGACTTAGTATAACAATTGTGATTTTTTTATCTCATACTTTCCGTCATAATTTCATAATTTTGTTATGTCTATATATTCCAGACTTTTTATCTCATAATTATAACTTTTTATTGGAAAATATTGACATTTATTACATAATTTCAATTTAGTAGGCCATAATTTTGAGTTTTGTCTCATAATTATGACTTGGTATATCATAATTTAGATTTTTTGGATCTCATAATTTTGACTTTTTGTCTATAATTATGACTTTTTATGCCAAAATATTGATTTATTACATAATATTGATTTTGAAGGCCATAATTTTTTTCCTCATAATCGTGACTATTTATCTCATAATTATGAAATATATCTTCAGCTCCCTGCTGGAAAAAACAGATGGTTTTTGGAACATGTCATCTGTATATCAGCTAAAAACCAATCATTTGTTTCCCACGTTCAAATACGTTCTTGTATTTTTGTGTTCAGAGTCACTATAAGTGAGACGCCGGTAGTTTGAATCAACACCTCAACCAATGACATGAGTTTGGGGGCGGGGCTATCGGTTTGACTGACAGCTGGTGGGAGTGCAGTGGTAAATGACACACTTCGGCTTTAAAGGAATTAAACATTGATGTTAATCAGATCACAGGTAATATAGTTCAGGGTAAGTGAAGCTCTTACCGTTTCTTCATGACCAGCACCACACCGAGGAAGATGATGACGAAGAGCAGGACTCCAGCGATGACTCCTGCAATCTTCACCGTGTGATCCGTGTGTTTCTCCGGCTCCACGGCGTCAGGCTTACGGGTCGCAGCACCTGCAACACCAAACCAGTCACTGCAACACCAAACCAGTCACCGCAACACCAAACCAGTCACTGCAACACCAAACCAGTCACTGCAACACCAAACCAGTCACCGCAACACCAAACCAGTCACTGCAACACCAAACCAGTCACTGCAACACCAAACCAGTCACTGCAACACCAAACCAGTCACCGCAACACCAAACCAGTCACTGCAACACCAAACCAGTCACTACAACACCAAACCAGTCACTGCAACACCAAACCAGTCACTGCAACACCAAACCAGTCACTGCAACACCAAACCAGTCACTACAACACCAAACCAGTCACTGCAACACCAAACCAGTCACTGCAACACCAAACCAGTCACTGCAACACCAAACCAGTCACTGCAACACCAAACCAGTCACTGCAACACCAAACCAGTCACCGCAACACCAAACCAGTCATTGCAACACCAAACCAGTCACTGCAACACCAAACCAGTCACTGCAACACCAAACCAGTCACTACAACACCAAACCAGTCACTGCAACACCAAACCAGTCACTGCAACACCAAACCAGTCATTGCAACACCAAACCAGTCACCGCAACACCAAACCAGTCACTGCAACACCAAACCAGTCACCGCAACACCAAACCAGTCACTGCAACACCAAACCAGTCACTGCAACACCAAACCAGTCACTGCAACACCAAACCAGTCACTACAACACCAAACCAGTCACCGCAACACCAAACCAGTCACTGCAACACTGCAACACCAAACCAGTCACTACAACACCAAACCAGTCACCAAACCAGTCACCGCAACACCAAACAAGTCACTCCAACACCAAACCAGTCACTGCAACACCAAACCAGTCACTGCAACACCAAACCAGTCACCGCAACACCAAACCAGTCACTGCAACACCAAACCAGTCACTCCAACACCAAACCAGTCACTGCAACACCAAACCAGTCACTTCAATACGCTTTTTCTACGTCATTGCGCTATTTCTATGTCATTGCGCTATTTCAATGGCATTGCGCTATTTCTACGTAATTGCCCTATTTCTACGTCATTGCGCTATTTCTACGTCATTGCGCTATTTCAATGGCATTGCGCTATTTCTACGTAATTGCCCTATTTCTACGTCATTGCGCTATTTCTACATCATTACGCTATTTCTACGTAATTGCCCTATTTCTACGTCATTGCACTATTTCTACATCATTACGCTATTTCAACGTCATTACGCTATTTCTACATCATTACGCTATTTCAACGTCATTACGCTATTTCTACATCTTACGCTATTTCTACATCATTACGCTATTTCTACATCATTGCGCTATTTCTACGTCATTACGCTATTTCTACATCATTACGCTATTTCTACGTCATTACGCTATTTCTACATCATTACGCTATTCCAACATCAATATGCTATTTCTACATCATTACGGTATTTCAACGTCATTACGCTATTTCAACATCATTACGCTATTTCAACGTCATTACGCTATTTCTACATCATTTCGCTATTTCAACGTCATTACGCTATTTCTACGTCATTACGCTATTTCTACATCATTTCGCTATTTCAACGTCATTACGCTATTTCTACGTCATTACGCTATTTCTACATCATTTCGCTATTTCAACATCATTACGCTATTTCAACGTCATTACGCTATTTCTACATCATTTCGCTATTTCAACGTCATTACGCTATTTCTACGTCATTACGCTATTTCTACATCATTACACTATTTCTACGTCATTACACTATTTCAACGTCATTACGCTATTTCTACGTCATTACGCTATTTCAACGTCATTACGCTATTTCTACATCATTACGCTATTTCTACATCATTACGCTATTTCTACGTCATTACGCTATTTCTACATCATTACGCCATTTCAACATCATTACGCCATTTCTATATCATTACGCAATTTCTATGTCATTACGCTATTTCTACATCATTACGCTATTTCAACGTCATTACGCTATTTCTACATCATTACGCTATTTCAACGTCATTACGCTATTTCTACATCTTACGCTATTTCTACATCATTACGCTATTTCTACATCATTGCGCTATTTCTACGTCATTACGCTATTTCTACATCATTACGCTATTTCTACGTCATTACGCTATTTCTACATCATTACGCTATTCCAACATCAATATGCTATTTCTACATCATTACGGTATTTCAACGTCATTACGCTATTTCAACATCATTACGCTATTTCAACGTCATTACGCTATTTCTACATCTTACGCTATTTCTACATCATTACGCTATTTCTACATCATTGCGCTATTTCTACGTCATTACGCTATTTCAACGTCATTACGCTATTTCTACATCATTACGCTATTTCAACATCATTACGCCATTTCTATATCATTACGCAATTTCAATGTCATTACGCTATTTCTACATCATTACGCTATTTCAACATCATTACGCCATTTCTATATCATTACGCAATTTCAATGTCATTACGCTATTTCTACATCATTACGCTATTCCAACATCAATATGCTATTTCTACATCATTACGGTATTTCAACGTCATTACGCTATTTCAACATCATTACGCTATTTCAACGTCATTACGCTATTTCTACATCTTACGCTATTTCTACATCATTACGCTATTTCTACATCATTGCGCTATTTCTACGTCATTACGCTATTTCTACGTCATTACGCTATTTCTACATCATTACGCTATTTCAACATCATTACGCCATTTCTATATCATTACGCAATTTCAATGTCATTACGCTATTTCTACATCATTACGCTATTTCAACGTCATTACGCTATTTCTACATCATTACGCAATTTCAATGTCATTACGCTATTTCTACGTCATTACGCTATTTCAACGTCATTACGCTATTTCTACATCATTACGCTATTTCAACGTCATTACGCTATTTCTACATCATTATGCTATTTCAACGTCATTGCGCTATTTCTACATCATTACGCTATTTCAACGTCATTGCGCTATTTCTACGTCATTACGCTATTTCAACGTCATTGCGCTTTTTCAACGCCATTACATCATTACACTATTTATACTCCATTACGCTATTTCTACATCATTACGCTATTTCTGCATCATTGCGCTTTTTGAATGCCATTACATCATTACACTATTTATACTCCATTACGCTATTTCTACATCATTACGCTATTTCTACATCATTACGCTATTTCTACATCATTACGCTATTTCTACGTCATTGCGGTTTTTCAACGTCATTACACTATTTCAACGTCATTACGCTATTTCTACATCATTACGCTATTTCTACGTCATTGCACTTTTTCAACGTCATTACGCTATTTCTACGTCATTACGCTATTTCTACATCATTACGCTATTCCAACATCAATATGCTATTTCTACATCATTACGCTATTTCAACGTCATTACGCTATTTCAACATCATTACGCTATTTCAACGTCATTACGCTATTTCTACATCATTACGCTATTTCAACGTCATTACGCTATTTCTACGTCATTACGCTATTTCTACATCATTACACTATTTCTACGTCATTACACTATTTCAACGTCATTACGCTATTTCAACGTCATTGCGCTTTTTCAACGCCATTACATCATTACACTATTTATACTCCATTACGCTATTTCTACATCATTACGCTATTTCTGCATCATTGCGCTTTTTGAATGCCATTACATCATTACACTATTTATACTCCATTACGCTATTTCTACATCATTACGCTATTTCTACATCATTACGCTATTTCTACATCATTACGCTATTTCTACGTCATTGCGGTTTTTCAACATCATTACACTATTTCAACGTCATTACGCTATTTCTACATCATTACGCTATTTCTACGTCATTGCGCTTTTTCAACGTCATTACGCTATTTCTACATCATTACGCTATTTCTACGTCATTGCGCTTTTTCAACGCCATTACATCATTACGCTATTTCTACATCATTATGCTATTTCTACATCATTACGCTATTTCTACGTCATTGCGCTTTTTCAACGTCATTACGCTATTTCTACATCATTACGCTAATCTACATCATTACGCTATTTCTACATCATTACACTATTTCTACATCATTACGCTAATCTACATCATTACGCTATTTCTACATCATTACGCTATTTCTACATCATTATGCTATTTCTACGTCATTACGCTATTTCTACATCATTACGCTATTTCTACGTCATTGCGCTTTTTCAACGTCATTACGCTATTTCTACATCATTACGCTATTTCTACGTCATTGCGCTTTTTCAACGCCATTACATCATTACGCTATTTCTACATCATTATGCTATTTCTACATCATTACGCTATTTCTACGTCATTGCGCTTTTTCAACGTCATTACGCTATTTCTACATCATTACGCTAATCTACATCATTACGCTATTTCTACATCATTACACTATTTCTACATCATTACGCTAATCTACATCATTACGCTATTTCTACATCATTACGCTATTTCTACATCATTATGCTATTTCTACGTCATTACGCTATTTCTACATCATTACGCTATTTCTACGTCATTGCGCTTTTTCAACGTCATTACGCTATTTCTACATCATTACGCTAATCTACATCATTACGCTATTTCTACATCATTACACTATTTCTACATCATTACGCTAATCTACGTCATTACGCTATTTCTACATCTTACGCTATTTCTACATCATTACGCTATTTCTACATCATTGCGCTATTTCTACGTCATTACGCTATTTCTACATCATTACGCTATTTCTACGTCATTACGCTATTTCTACATCATTACGCTATTCCAACATCAATATGCTATTTCTACATCATTACGGTATTTCAACGTCATTACGCTATTTCAACATCATTACGCTATTTCAACGTCATTACGCTATTTCTACATCTTACGCTATTTCTACATCATTACGCTATTTCTACATCATTGCGCTATTTCTACGTCATTACGCTATTTCAACGTCATTACGCTATTTCTACATCATTACGCTATTTCAACATCATTACGCCATTTCTATATCATTACGCAATTTCAATGTCATTACGCTATTTCTACATCATTACGCTATTTCAACATCATTACGCCATTTCTATATCATTACGCAATTTCAATGTCATTACGCTATTTCTACATCATTACGCTATTCCAACATCAATATGCTATTTCTACATCATTACGGTATTTCAACGTCATTACGCTATTTCAACATCATTACGCTATTTCAACGTCATTACGCTATTTCTACATCTTACGCTATTTCTACATCATTACGCTATTTCTACATCATTGCGCTATTTCTACGTCATTACGCTATTTCTACGTCATTACGCTATTTCTACATCATTACGCTATTTCAACATCATTACGCCATTTCTATATCATTACGCAATTTCAATGTCATTACGCTATTTCTACATCATTACGCTATTTCAACGTCATTACGCTATTTCTACATCATTACGCAATTTCAATGTCATTACGCTATTTCTACGTCATTACGCTATTTCAACGTCATTACGCTATTTCTACATCATTACGCTATTTCAACGTCATTACGCTATTTCTACATCATTATGCTATTTCAACGTCATTGCGCTATTTCTACATCATTACGCTATTTCAACGTCATTGCGCTATTTCTACGTCATTACGCTATTTCAACGTCATTGCGCTTTTTCAACGCCATTACATCATTACACTATTTATACTCCATTACGCTATTTCTACATCATTACGCTATTTCTGCATCATTGCGCTTTTTGAATGCCATTACATCATTACACTATTTATACTCCATTACGCTATTTCTACATCATTACGCTATTTCTACATCATTACGCTATTTCTACATCATTACGCTATTTCTACGTCATTGCGGTTTTTCAACGTCATTACACTATTTCAACGTCATTACGCTATTTCTACATCATTACGCTATTTCTACGTCATTGCACTTTTTCAACGTCATTACGCTATTTCTACGTCATTACGCTATTTCTACATCATTACGCTATTCCAACATCAATATGCTATTTCTACATCATTACGCTATTTCAACGTCATTACGCTATTTCAACATCATTACGCTATTTCAACGTCATTACGCTATTTCTACATCATTACGCTATTTCAACGTCATTACGCTATTTCTACGTCATTACGCTATTTCTACATCATTACACTATTTCTACGTCATTACACTATTTCAACGTCATTACGCTATTTCAACGTCATTGCGCTTTTTCAACGCCATTACATCATTACACTATTTATACTCCATTACGCTATTTCTACATCATTACGCTATTTCTGCATCATTGCGCTTTTTGAATGCCATTACATCATTACACTATTTATACTCCATTACGCTATTTCTACATCATTACGCTATTTCTACATCATTACGCTATTTCTACATCATTACGCTATTTCTACGTCATTGCGGTTTTTCAACATCATTACACTATTTCAACGTCATTACGCTATTTCTACATCATTACGCTATTTCTACGTCATTGCGCTTTTTCAACGTCATTACGCTATTTCTACATCATTACGCTATTTCTACGTCATTGCGCTTTTTCAACGCCATTACATCATTACGCTATTTCTACATCATTATGCTATTTCTACATCATTACGCTATTTCTACGTCATTGCGCTTTTTCAACGTCATTACGCTATTTCTACATCATTACGCTAATCTACATCATTACGCTATTTCTACATCATTACACTATTTCTACATCATTACGCTAATCTACATCATTACGCTATTTCTACATCATTACGCTATTTCTACATCATTATGCTATTTCTACGTCATTACGCTATTTCTACATCATTACGCTATTTCTACGTCATTGCGCTTTTTCAACGTCATTACGCTATTTCTACATCATTACGCTAATCTACATCATTACGCTATTTCTACATCATTACACTATTTCTACATCATTACGCTAATCTACATCATTACGCTATTTCTACATCATTATGCTATTTCTACATCATTACGCTATTTCTACGTCATTGCGCTTTTTCAATGTCATTACACTATTTCAACGTCATTACGCTATTTCTACATCATTACGCTATTTCTACGTCATTGCGCTTTTTCTTCATCATTACCTATTTTAGTGATTTACCGAGCTCAATCGGATCGATTAAGGTGTTTTACATGAAGCTTTCAGTGCGATTGAGCCGTCAGTCCCGTTACTAGCGGATGATTGGTTGCATGTAAACGTAGTCACTGTGACAAACGGACATGTGACGCACAGAACATCAGCAGCAGGAAGTGAACAAAGGAAGATCTATGTGAGGATGTGCTTGTTGTTAGTAAAACAGGTTAGTGCTGGTTATATATCCCAGAGAAAGACTTTAAGATCTGAGATGTTTCTCCGGAGAGATCACTGGAACTCCAGACGCTGTAATGGGACGCATGTCGAGCCAAATATCAATTCCCAGCTCTAAATGGAAAACAACGCCTGACAGCATCCCTCAGCCGTTGCCATGGTGACGGCCTGACAGCATCCCTCAGCCGTTGCCATGGTGACGCAGGACGGTTGCCGTGTTCGGGTTTCTGTTTCGCCGCAGGCGATTCTCAAGAAACGACAACAACAGAACCCCGAATTCTTGCTTTGATAAATCATGATTACAAGATTTTTAATCTTATTTTAATGCCATAATTTTGAACTTTTCCCCTATAATTTCAACTTTTTATCTCATAATTATGACTTTTTATCTCATATTACGACTTAATATTTCATCACTATGACTTTTTATGGCAAACTTATGACTGTCAATTTCAAACTTTGTCTCGAGATTATTGTTTATTATATTATAATTTTGACTTTTTGTCCCATAAATATTACTTACTATCTCATAATTGTGGCCTTTCAATCATAATTTTGGCTATCTGATAATTATGACTTAGTATTTTATCATTTTGACGTTTGTCTCATAATTGACTTTAATCTCATAATATTCACATACCAAATCATAGTTCTAACATAGAAATGTATCATTTATTTTTTTGTCAATTTTTAAAATTATGAGATTAAATAGTCAATTATGAGATAAAATAGTTAATTATGAAACAAGTCGAAATGATGAAATACTTAGAAAAAAAGTCATAATTGTGAAATAAAAAATGTAATTGACAATTTTTTTTAATTATAAGATAAAAGTTCAAAATTATTGCATAAAAATAAGATATAAAATCATATTTTAATGTCATAATTATGATTTAGCATGTCAAAATTATGAGATTAAAGTAAATTATGAAACAAATGTCAAAATGATAAAATACTTAGTCATAATTGACTACTTAATCTCATAATTGACTATTTAATCTCATAATTTTACCTTTTATCCCATAATGACTATTTACTATATAATAATTATGATTTTTCAATCATTATTTGGACTATCTCATAATTATGACTTTGTTTTTTATCATTTTGATGTTTGTCTCATAATTGACTATTTAATCTCATAATTTTGACTATCATAATTATGACATTATTTTATAATTTTGACGGTTCTCTCATAATTAACTATTTTATCTCATAACTGAGTATTTAATCTCCTAATTTTGACTTAATCTCCTAATTCTGATGTAGCATGTCATCATCCGTTAGCATGTAAGCGGCGGACAAGAGCTTCAGCTGGACTGGGAATACTGAAAGTGCTTTACAGCGGATGAGCTTGTCATGCGGCGCGCTCTTTAGTTCAGGGTCTGCCGGGTCACATCGATTCCTTCGACGGACATCAGCACTGAATAAAAAGCAGCTAATTTAGTGACTCCTGCTCCGGCGTTTATTTCCCGCAGTAAATGTGTGTATTCAGCGCGCAGATTCGGCTAATGGAAAGTGACCTTCTGCGGGAAGCAAAACAGCAGGATCAGACGAGGCTCATCAGACGAACGCAACCCTGAAAATCCTCAATTACCTTTTCAACCTGCATCCATTCACAGCTGAAAGCAATCGACACACACACCTAAACATGCAGTCGCGGGTCACACACACACACACACACACACCAGACAGCACTACAAACCAGCAAGGGAAAAGTTGCACAGACTTTATACAACAACAACAACAACAACATGTCCAGCTCATATTTCACTCTAAAAAAAAAGAAATAAAAAATGAAGGAATTACATTTGTCATAAGAACATTATGAATAGTGATTGAAGAATAATATATTTATTATATTTAAGTATTTGGGAGTGCTGATAGAGTCAAAATCATCCTTTAAAAAACACGTTAAAACAATTGTGAAAACTGTAAATGTTAATATACGAATAATTTAATTTTAGATAAATATAAGTTTTTAAATTTTTGCTAATTTCTAATGATTTAAATCTATAAGGTTGTACATGGTCTGGCGCCTCCACCATTGAGTCAAAAGTCCAGTAGTGTTGCCGGGTCTCGAGTGACGAGAGCCACTATGAGAGGTGAGTGTGTCTCGGCGTTTAGGCGGCCCGTCCTGACACATCACTGTTAATGAGGGAAAGCACAAGTCTTCCTACCTTTAGGAGTCGTTTAAAAGTGTGGCTGAGGGACACACAAACATCTGATCATGTTTAGTTAATCATTATATATCAGATGTAAAACAGAGTTAGTGCATTACAAAAAGGGATACAATTATCAGTCTAACATGGGTTGTGTAATAAGAGTCAGTCTAACATGGGTTGTGTAATGCGGGTCAGTGCAATATCAGGTTAGTTAGGGCATGCGCACAATTGTGGTTTGTGCAATATAGTTGATGCTTTCCTATTTTCTATATGTGTTTTGTTGTCCACTCTTGTTGTTACCGTCTGTTCTAACATGATGTGATCACTGTTCTTGTCCTTGTTTCTCGGTGTATAGTGTATCTGTATGTATTTATTCATCTGTGTGTAACATCAACCTGCCAGGGGGTCTGCAGATGGAAATTAGCCTAAGACTATAATCTGACATATTTACATTTGTGAAAATGTTCATTAATATGTATTGTCCCTTTTGTTTTTCAAATAAATAAATAAATAAATATATTTTTAATGACGTTATTTTCACGACAATTAAACAAATGTCCTCAATTCTCATGACTGTAATGCATCCAGATGCTGCAGTTTTGAGATTTCTCAAAGACGATCCTCATCACTACAAAATCATGATTTATTTATTCAAATCTGCATAAAATAAGTTCAACACATTTTATTGGTATTTGCAGTACAAATGAAATAAACAATTACTTTTAATAAAAAATATACAAAATTAATAAAAAAAATAAAAGAGAAAATATTATAAAAATAAAAAATAATATAAATAAAAGTATAAAATATTTGTATAATGTATAAATTCCATAAAATATAAATATAACAATAATAGAAAATATAAAAATAATAGAAAAAAAATATATATATATTTTTCTTTTTAATTTTGGAATGAAGTATGATCTGGACATGAGCACACACACAAAGCAGAAACTGGAATGGTTTAACAATCACACACGCACACACACACACACACACACACACACACACACACACACACACACACACACACACACACACACACACACACACACACACACACACACACTAAACCTACCCATCACACAAAACTTATAAACTTAAACTTATAAACTCATTCTGTATGATTTATAAGCCGTTTTCCTCATGGGGACCAAAAAATGTCCCCACAAGGACAAGGATTTTAGATATTGGCATCTTTTTGGAGACATTGTGTCCTCATATGTAGGGTTTTCCAGGACACACACACACACACACTGATGTGGACGGTGGTAGTTCTGACCTGTTAGTTGGCTGTCGCCGGCAGCGGGTGCGATTCGCACATATGGTGTGGTGAGCTGTGTCACAATAATGGCAGCTAGAAGAAGAGAAGAGATCCAGCCAACATGCAGAGAGAGAGAGAGAGAGAGAGAGAGAGAGAGAGAGAGAGAGAGAGAGAGAGAGAGAGAGAGAGAGAGAGAGAGGCATTCCTTCATCTACAGGTTATTAATGCAGAGAGAGAGACACAGGCTCCACACAAACCCTCGCGAGCGGCCGCTTCACAGACAATCACATGATCAATCCTTCGCTAACATCAGAAGTGTGGAATTGTTAGCGTAGCAACTGATCTATAGCGAGCGACTGTGATGGACATCCGTCAAGCTTCGGTCAGAGCGGCGGCTCACGAGGGCTTTAGAAACGAGCTCGAGAAAGACAGAAAGTTTTCTTCACATGCTCTGTGAGAATTAATAGCTTGATATTGAAGGTCAGTGAATTATTGCATGTACATGTTGACATGTGTGTGGAAAACACAACTGAGTTCCTCAAAAAATATGAAAATATACCCTTCAAGACATTCGGTAACCAGTGGAGACAGAAAAATCAACTTAGTTCAAAGAGAAAACAAGATTATTGTTCTGACTCCACTGACAGATATTTGTTCTTGTTTTAAGCACAAACTCAATTCATTTTGATAAATCTTTCATTAAACAAGGCTTAATATCTTCAGGCATGGTGCTTCTCCAGTAAATTAATCTTAATTTAAGAATGTTTAGATGTTTGTGCTGGAAAACAAGACAGAAACACTGAGGAAGAAGCTCATTTAATAAGTGTGTGTGTGTGTGTGATGATTGACAGGTATAAACGGGTATAAAGGCCATCAAAGCTCGTTGTAGAGACTGCAGTTTGAAGGACAGAATAACAGTGTTTCTACACCCGTCCTTCTCACATAATCACAGGTTCAAGGATTAAATCCTCATCTAAAACATCTCAATGTGTCGGTAAGCACGAGTTCCCTCTCAAGGTCGATTGACGCTGAGGGAACGCTCCGCGCGATGACGTCTCGAAGCACATGTGAGCGGCAGAGGCGGGTGACGTCACCAACCAGGGAACTATAAAGCCGCGGCAGCGCTAGCTTCGTAACAGCCTGAAGTAGCGCTCATTGTGAAACTGTCACTGTCATATATGGTGTTGTTTGTCTTTATATCTCTCTAGTCATGGCGAGCAAGCAGCAGTTTAGAGTGTGTGTGCACCCCTGCCCGCGTTGTTTAATGGGTGGGGACACACACATCCTCTGTGTATCTTGTTTGGGTGAGGAGTCAGCGCTCGAGGGACTACTGAGGAACTAGATGTTATCAGCGTCGACGCGAGAGATGCTGAGGACTCAGTCTCAGGCGTTCGAGGAGCGGTTGAGGTTGTGACGAGAGCGTTTGAGTATTGACTGGCCAGCAGGACGTTCCTTCCAATAGCATGCCAGCAGCCTAACCACCCTGCAGCCCAAGACTGGAAGCAGGGTTGAGCCTGGTTAGTACCTGGATGGGAGACTCCTGAGAAAACCAGGTTGCTGCTGGAAGAGGTGTTAGTGAGGCCAGCAGGGGGCGCTCACCCTGGGGTCTGTGTGGGTCCTAACGCCCCAGTGTAGTGACGGGGACACTATACTGTCAAAGAGCACCGTCCTTTAGATGAGACGTTAAACCAACATTAGACTCTCTGTGGTCATTAAAAATCCCAGGATGTCCTTCGGAAGAGTAGGGCTGTAACCCCGGTGTCCTGGACAAATCTGCCCCTTGGCCTCTGTCCATCATGGCCTCCTAATCATCCCCATATACTGATTGGCTTCATCACTGTGTCTCCTCTCCACCAGTAAGCTGGTGTGTGTTGGGCGTTCTGGCGCACTATGGCTGCCGTCGCATCATCCAGGTGGAGCTGCACACTGGTGGTGGTTGAGAAGATTTCCCCGTTCTATGTAAAGTGCTTTGAGTATCCAGAAAAGCGCTATATAAATGTAAAGAACAAATTAAAAGCAAACTGGACGAACGCTTTCTACCATCACGGTCACAACCTCAACGCCGGGGTCTACCGCTCTACCGAGGTGTCGAGATCGTGGGAGAAAACGGTTTCGTACAGAGTGTATAGCGCTTAAACATCAAACTATTCCTCTATATCGAATTAAAAAGAGCACGGTTAAGGGGGGATGCTAAAAGTGGAAGAGACGCTATCTCCCCCTGAGGCGGCATCTTCCCTAAAGGCCCCAGTATTACCCACTAGGCCAGTCAGAACCACACCTTCGCTAGTGGGTAAAGCTAACTCAGCCGCTGGTCAGGCTGAAGCATGCCTTCACACTGTCATTTCTGCAGGCCTACCAAGCACAGGAGACATGGACGAGGGCGGGGGAGTTTGTCCTGACATAGTTTGCGAACTACGTCGAGCCACAGATTTATCTCTCAGGGCCACCAAGGAGACGGCTAAATCCATCGGCCGCTCTATGGCAGCCCTGGTGGCCACTGAGAGGCATCAACCTCAGCAATATTAAAGAGAAGGACAAGAATTGTCTGATCGATGCGCTCCTGTCACCTTTTGGCCTCTTCGGCGACGCTGTTAATTCAGTCGTCGAGAGGTTCCAGGAGTCAGGCAAGGAGACGGCCCCTTTCCAGAAGCTCTTCCCCCGTCACTCTCATATCTAATATCCCAAACGTCTAAAGCCAGCTCCTCACACCGTGCCACCCAGAAGCAGAGCGTAGCCTCCCGTGCTCCCCCTCAGACAGGCTGGGGACAGGGAGGGCGCTCTCACCCGCAGTCTTCAAGGGGTAAGACGGAGACGTGAGCTCCAGGGCGCAGAGGTCTCCGGCGAGCACATATCTCAAGGTCCACCCGGAAACGTAGTGGCCTCGGGATGCCCGCCCCCTCCGAGGAGGGTCCCAGAGCGGTCAGTTCGGTCGTCCCCTGCTGGGTCGCCGCTACAGGGCGTCGGGCTGATTGCACAACAACGACCAGAAGCCAGTCTCGAGAGGTTGGTACCACTAGTAGAATTTCTGTCAGCGTGGAAGCTAATGCCAAATGTTTCTCGTTGGGTCCTGCATGCAGACCATAGAAAAAGGGCATCAAGGTCTCGCCCGCCCAGGTTTATGGGGGTCCAATCCACCGTGGTGGGCCCTCGAGCAGGTTCGGCTCCCTAACAAAGGGTCCCCTGCATCTAAGCAGAGAATGAGCATGGGTGGTCGAGGCTATCTCACTCGCTTATGAGTCGGCCGGTCAGCCTTCCCCTATGGCTGTCCGTTCCCACTGGACTAGGAGCAAGGCGGCCTCCAAGGCCCTCCTGTCAGGAGTTGCTCCCCCAGATGTCTGTGATGCGGCAGGCTGGTCCTCACCGCACACATTCGTAAGGCTCTACTCTTTGAACCTGGACTCTACACCGGGGTCCCAGGTGCTCTCGTCCTAGTGCTGCTCTTATTATTTCACACTGGATAGACACCTCTCGCTAAGGTGGCGTTGGTATAGACGTTCCCTCAGCCTCAATCGATGAAGCGCGAGTTCCATTGAAAGGGAACGCCTCGGTTACGACTGTAACCTCGGTTCCCTGAAGAGGGAACGGGACGCTGCGTCGCCTTGCCATGTCTATTTTTTCAAGACATCACGCGAAGCGTTCCCTCAATGGATGTAGCGTCTCATTCCCTCTTCAGGGAACCGAGGCGTTCAGTATTTCTTTACAAAACGTGCAGTTTACGACAGAACACCCTGTCAATCATTTTTCTGTGTGTGTGTGTGTGTGTGAGAGTGTGAGTAACTGTGAGTGTGTTTGTGTGTGTGTGTGTGTTTGTGTGTCTGTGTGAGTGAGTGTTTGTGTGTGTGTGTGTAAGTGTGTGTGTGAGAGTGAGTGAGTGCGTGACTGTGTGTGTGTGTGTGTGTGTGTGTGTGTGTGTGTGTGTGTAAGTGTGTGCGTGAGAGTCTGTGCGCGCCGTGAATGCTCAGCTAGTTTTCCATTCATCCCCGCAGACATGCTGGAATCATTTAGGGAACATGTTTCAATCAGTCACTCGATTACTCTCACACAGACCCACCTTTAGTGGCCACACGAACACAATCGATCTTAGTTTCCTGGGGGGGGGGGGGGGAGAGAGAGAGAAAGAGAGAGAGAGAGAAAGAGAGAGAGAGAGAGATTAGATTAGTGAATATGAACATGATGATCCACTCAAACACATTCAGAGCATTTTCTTCAAAATTACTGCATGTTTTCGCCTGTGATCTTGACAAAAATGTGTGTTTTTTTCTCTATTTTCATGGCTTTACAGATAATCATGATGTTAGTGTTTATTATATCCTCATAATATATTTGTCTCGTTTTCCTCTAAAAACACATAAAAGTAATTAAAACAAGATCAATTTACTTCAGAAGCAGAACTGCATGAGATCAGGGAATATTTCTTAAATGAAGTTAATTTTTTGCTCGATTGTGAAAGAGCTTTCCTGCGCGCTGTGAGACTTACACGTAACAAGAGAACAATTGACAAACAAACAAACTTAATTCAAGAATTATTGTCTAAAAACAAGCATGCATGATTACCTGGCTCCTCAAAGTAAACAATCTTGTTTTTAAGGCCGTTTATATGTTTATCTTGAGAATCAAGAACAAGTTCTCTGGAGATGATTTACCAATATTAAAGCCATACAGTGAACATCTGCCGTATAAAATAATCATGATGTTTACCAGTAAAAGACTGCAAAAATAATAAACCTGCACTGCAAAGAATTATGTTCTTACTTATACTTTTGTCTTGTTTTCCAGCACAAATATCTAGAGAATCTGAGATGAATGAATCTAATGCACATCATGAGAGAAATAAGAGATCATGAAACGATCAAACGCAACAGAGATAAATATAGAGATGAAGCCGTTGCATGACGCAAACTACGCTTTCCACGACAAAACACACTTCACATATTTAAAAAATGCTTTTTTAATGGGGAAAAAAAAAGTATACATAAAGAATAATGTTAGATTAATAATTGCATTTGATTGATACTACTTTGAACATGTTATTAGAAATTCTGGTTTACAATAAGGTTCATTAGTTAGAATGAACAATACTTCTACAGCATTTATTAATTAGTTATTATTAATTTCAACATTTACTAATACGTTATTAAAATCAAAGGTTGTATTTGTTAACATTAGTTATGAACAAACAATGAACAGCTGGATTTATATTAACTAACATTAACAAAGATTAATAAATACTGTAACATATGCTCATGTTTACTAATGAACCTGATTGTAAAGTGTTACTGAAATACTTCCACAGCTTTTATTGATTACAGTTTTAATGTTCATTTCTACATTTATTAATACTTTGAGCCGCTGCGGTAGAATGTATAAAGCGGTGTAATCTGTGGAGTGTGTGATGAATGCGAGCGCACGCAGCGGCGCGACTGAAGTGAGGAACATTAGATGTTCACGGATGCATTATTAACACTCCAGCCTAATTGGAAATTAGAATTATCAGCCATCTCTCTTTTTTATATGCTAATTGACCCTAATGAAAAGACGATTCTTTATTTCAGCGCAGGAGAAGGAGACGAGCTCGACATTATATCACTCACTGAGTCTGAGAGGAGAAGAGAGTGTGTGTGTGTGTGTGTGTGAGTGTGTGTGTGTGTGTGTGGTATTTGCGCTGGGTGCCGCTGGTCTCCAGTAAGGTCAGGTAAAGGTGTTCAGAAGAGGTTATTAGAGAAAACAAGCTTCACTCCTGAGTCTCCGGGAAATCACTTCTCGTGGCCTTTCAGTGTTTATCAGCGGCGCAGTGAGAAGTGTCGACACACACACACACACACACACACACACACACACACACACACACACACACACACACACACACAACACACACACACACACACGGAAAACACAACATCTGCTCTAAATGCTTTATTGGCAGAGTAACGCTTATATGATCACTTCTGTGGGGTTTATTAATAAGGATAATCAGTAACATTAATTAATGCATTATCTAACATGAACTATCAATGAGCAATACATTGTTTTAGAGTATCTGTAAATGTCAGTTCATATTTTTTTTATTGTTAATTAATGTTAGTTCACAATATATTAACTAATGTTAACAGATATGACTTTTGGTTTAAAAGATGTATTAGTAAAGGTTGAAATTAACTATTAATGGAGATGAATTGTTGCCCAACACTAAACTGAACATGAACTGAGATTAATAAAGGATGTGGAAGTGTTTATTATCAGTTCATGTTCATGTAAAAAGATCATCTAAACTACTTAAACTTTCAAATATATTAATTAAATAAATTTGTGCCCATGTAATGTAAATTAAACTTCTTAAATATTCCAATAAATATTCAATAATGACATTTATTATTATTCTTTATTTATTAAACCTGTGAGTCTGTTTAACTACATGTGTTTTCTTAAAATTAAAAATTACATTTACACTTACAAAATGACATCATTTATTAATAAGCATCAATCAAGAGTCGGAATGTCTGTTAAACGCACTGAAGCTTCTCCAGATGAAGATAAACACACTCTCTGCTAATGAGCTGAACTCCTCCTCGACCTCGACGAGCATCGAGCGGAAACACACGTGCAGCTTCTTAAGGGAGATAATTGGAGGAGTAGCGTCGGGCTGAAGGTCGCCGGAGCGCGTGGACTTTAGTTTTCCTGTAAGCGAGTGTCACCGCGGAGAACAGGAGCGCGTCCGGCACTCGCGGCGCTCGGCTAATTGGGAGCAATTAAAGAACAGCACGAGGCGAGTGACGAGAAACACTGGAGGAGGCTTTAACTTCAGCTGACCACGACGACTCAAACTCACAGCTTTATTTTAATCTGAAGTCACTCTTTTAGGCAATAAATAACGATAAAACATGAAGTCGGCTTTCATCGCAAAGGGCAGAAACTGACAGCGTTTAAATGATTCTCGGTCCACTGCTAATCACCAGCTCGAGTTTCTCTCCACAGCGGCTGCTTTTCTCCGGCCGAGACCTTTAGAGTCGCTGAACACGGAGATACACATGTGACAAAACATTAACTCATCAATATCCCCAGCTGATTCATCACAGTGCATTAAGACTATGGTTTTGCATTACACGTTTAAATATGCAAATGACCCATTGTCTACTTAAATATGCACTCATTTGCATACATTCCCAGAGCAGAAATCTGAACGTCGGATAAAGCCAGGCTCAAAACTCTTGTTTGATTTTGTTGAGACATTAAAGGTTTTTGTTTTTGTTCGTGTGCTCTCACCCCATTGGCTGAGCTGACGGCCTGATACTCGTGATGTCATGTGTTCGTGTGCTCTCACCCCATTGGCTGAGCTGACGGTCTGATACTCGTGATGTCATGTGTTCGTGTGCTCTCACCCCATTGGCTGAGCTGACGGCCTGAGGCTCGTGATGTCATGTGTTCGTGTGCTCTCACCCCATTGGCTGAGCTGACGGCCTGATACTCGTGATGTCATGTGTTCGTGTGCTCTCACCCCATTGGCTGAGCTGACGGCCTGATACTCGTGATGTCATGTGTTCGTGTGCTCTCACCCCATTGGCTGAGCTGACGGTCTGATACCCGTGATGTCATGTGTTCGTGTGCTCTCACCCCATTGGCTGAGCTGACGGCCTGAGGCTCGTGATGTCATGTGTTCGTGTGCTCTCACCCCATTGGCTGAGCTGACGGTCTGATACCCGTGATGTCATGTGTTCATGTGCTCTCACCCCATTGGCTGTGCTGACGGCCTGATAGTAGACGCTGTAGCTCTTGTGCGGGAGCAGCGGAAGGTTCCAGTATCCGCCGTAGGTCCGGTTGTCCCCGACGGTGAAGGGCATCGGCGCCTGGATCCGGGCCGAGGGGAACTCAGCGCTGAAGTAGTACTGGGAGTTCAGACCGGACGAGTTCTGGAAGTGGATGGGAATGGGATAACAGCGCAGGATCTCAGCAGCTCTCTGGGAACGACGGGGACGCTCCTCCTCCACCACCACCTGATACACACTGCAGGACAAACATGTGTGTGTGAGAGTGTGTGTGGGTCACAGCTGACTGATGAGAGAGTTCACACACACATATGACTGTTTCCAACACTGATAATAATCATAAATGTTTCTTGAGCATCAAATCAGCATAGAATGATTTCTGAAGGATCATGTGACACTGAAGACTGCGCCGTAAAAGTTGATTGTGATTTTAACGGTAAAAGACTGTAAAAATGCTACGGTGAAAAACTGTTAATTGGTTAACAGAAAGATTATGTACTATATATAGTGAATAACTGTGATAGATCTAACCGTACATCGTACAAGTCATTGTATAATTTACAGTGAAAAAACGTAAATTGACATTCCCACAATTCCCGGCGTGACACGTCACATTTGATGTACTTTTGCTGAAATAACTGTTTCTTCATAGATTTCTTATTTTTTTCTAATCAGTTATGTACATTAGGGTTTTATGTTACATTGAATGTTGTTAAATTAATGTTTATTGCATTTTTAAAATGTCATGTGTTACCATGATGGTGATCAGTGTGTGTGTGTGTGTGTGTGTGTGTGTGTGTGTGAGTGACGCTGTGAGCTTCTGTATATCAGTGTTATCTTTCTCAGCTTGTGGAGAAGCTGTGATTGATCATGTGACTCATCTCCGCTG
>NW_026607299.1:360000-395000 GCF_029890125.1 Rhinichthys klamathensis goyatoka
AGAGGAGAACAGGCTTTTATGATGATTTACTGACGACTTAAAGGCCAGCCATTACTTTACAGATATATGACAGATCTGAGATCCTTCATCACTGAAACACATCACAGGTGTGAGCGAACACACACACACACACACACACACACACACACATCATCAGGATCATCTAATATTACTCTGATTACACACACACACACTCCTGCTGACTCATTCTCCACTCTCGATCTCTCACATTAAGGCGAGACGCTACAGGCGAACTGTGTTTTCAGGCGTCCGTCAATTTTGAGATTTGGGCTTTTTGGCTTTTCATAAAGTGTTTTTTCAGACTAGTGGACAGAAAACATCCGGAATACACTTTTAGCTGGATCTTGTAGAGCACTTTATATATTCGCATCTGTAGATTTCAAGGACAGTATTTCTCTTTAAAGGCCGTTTCTCTAAATGAGTTTTTCCTCCTACATTGAACCTGAAATCTACACTTCACCAACACTGACATACACCACACTTTACTATCTATCTATCTATCTATCTATCTATCTATCTATCTATCTATCTATCTATCCAGCTTTGATCATCCAATACAAAAGTGTTGTGACTGTAAGTCATTTTGTTTTCAGAAACGGAAATCGGTTTCTTTCCTTTCTTTCATTCCCTGTAAATCCTGCTATAATCTTCCTCATATCCTCCACTCGTCTCGCTCGCCGTCTTCGGACTCCGAGGATCAGCGACCTTGGAAACCCTTCCTTTAATTAATGTGAAGGAAACGGGATCCATGGCAACAGGAATCCGACTGACGGATATGAACCCGGAGTCGTTATGAGGAGCGTCGGGGATGTTTGGAGAGGAGATCGGCACACACACAACAACACACACCTTCTGAGAGAGCGGATCCAGCACTGAAACCCAATTAGAGCCCTAAACCAGTGATCCTTCAGGTCACATGACCATTGACCAGTCCCAGGCCACTGGGAAGCGGAGACCTGAGACTGGGACTGATCTTCAGTGTTGGGCTCGGGGAGTCCGGCTTCAGTCCGGCTGTAACTGTGATATATGTGGACCGGGGCGTATCGATCAGTCTCCAGTGCTGTAAAACACCTCTGAGACACACAGATCCGCGCTCATAAACCCGTCCAGGACCGACACCGGAGGACCAGCGAGCGCTCGGGATCAGGACCGGGTTCTGGAGGACGAGACCTCTGAGACACACAGATCCGCGCTCATAAACCCGTCCAGGACCGGCACCGGAGGATCAGCGAGCGCTCGGGATCAGGACCGGGTTCTGGAGGACGAGACCTCTGAGACACACAGATCCGCGCTCATAAACCCGTCCAGGACCGACCCCGGAGGATCAGCGAGCGCTCGGGATCAGGACCGGGTTCTGGAGGACGAGGCCTCTGAGACACACAGATCCGCGCTCATAAACCCGTCCAGGACCGGCACCGGAGGATCAGCGAGCGCTCGGGATCAGGACCGGGTTCTGGAGGACGAGGCCTCTGAGACACACAGATCCGCGCTCGTAAACCCGTCCAGGACCGGCACCGGAGGACCAGCGAGCGCTCGGGATCAGGACCGGGTTCTGGAGGACGAGACCTCTGAGACACACAGATCTGCGCTCATAAACCCGTACAGGACCGACACCGGAGGATCAGCGAGCGCTCGGGATCAGGACCGGGTTCTGGAGGACGAGACCTCTGAGACACACAGATCCGCGCTCATAAACCCGTCCAGGACCGACACCGGAGTACCAGCGAGCGCTCGGGATCAGGACTGGGTTCTAGAGGACGAGACCTCTGAGACACACAGATCCGCGCTCATAAACCCGTCCAGGACCGACACCGGAGGACCAGCGAGCGCTCGGGATCAGGACCGGGTTCTGGAGGACGAGACCTCTGAGACACACAGATCCGCGCTCATAAACCCGTCCAGGACCGGCACCGGAGGATCAGCGAGCGCTCGGGATCAGGACCGGGTTCTGGAGGACGAGACCTCTGAGACACACAGATCCGCGCTCATAAACCCGTCCAGGACCAGGACCGGAGGACCAGCGAGCGCTCGGGATCAGGACTGGGTTCTGGAGGACGAGACCTCTGAGACACACAGATCCGCGCTCATAAACCCGTACAGGACCGACACCGGAGGATCAGCGAGCGCTCGGGATCAGGACCGGGTTCTGGAGGACGAGACCTCTGAGACACACAGATCCGCGCTCATAAACCCGTCCAGGACCGGCACCGGAGGATCAGCGAGCGCTCGGGATCAGGACCGGGTTCTGGAGGACGAGACCTCTGAGACACACAGATCCGCGCTCATAAACCCGTCCAGGACCGGCACCGGAGGACCAGCGAGCGCTCGGGATCAGGACCGGGTTCTGGAGGACGAGACCTCTGAGACACACAGATCCGCGCTCATAAACCCGTCCAGGACCGGCACCGGAGGACCAGCGAGCGCTCGGGATCAGGACCGGGTTCTGGAGGACGAGACCTCTGAGACACACAGATCCGCGCTCATAAACCCGTCCAGGACCGACACCGGAGGACCAGCGAGCGCTCGGGATCAGGACCGGGTTCTAGAGGACGAGACCTCTGAGACACACAGATCCGCGCTCATAAACCCGTCCAGGACCGACACCGGAGGACCAGCGAGCGCTCGGGATCAGGACCGGGTTCTGGAGGACGAGACCTCTGAGACACACAGATCCGCGCTCATAAACCCGTCCAGGACCGGCACCGGAGGACCAGCGAGCGCTCGGGATCAGGACCGGGTTCTGGAGGACGAGACCTCTGAGACACACAGATCCGCGCTCGTAAACCCGTCCAGGACCGGCACCGGAGGATCAGCGAGCGCTCGGGATCAGGACCGGGTTCTGGAGGACGAGACCTCTGAGACACACAGATCCGCGCTCATAAACCCGTCCAGGACCGGCACCGGAGGACCAGCGAGCGCTCGGGATCAGGACCGGGTTCTGGAGGACGAGACCTCTGAGACACACAGATCCGCGCTCATAAACCCGTCCAGGACCGGCACCGGAGGACCAGCGAGCGCTCGGGATCAGGACCGGGTTCTGGAGGACGAGACCTCTGAGACACACAGATCCGCGCTCATAAACCCGTCCAGGACCGACACCGGAGGACCAGCGAGCGCTCGGGATCAGGACCGGGTTCTAGAGGACGAGACCTCTGAGACACACAGATCCGCGCTCATAAACCCGTCCAGGACCGGCACCGGAGGACCAGCGAGCGCTCGGGATCAGGACCGGGTTCTGGAGGACGAGACCTCTGAGACACACAGATCCGCGCTCATAAACCCGTCCAGGACCGGCACCGGAGGATCAGCGAGCGCTCGGGATCAGGACCGGGTTCTGGAGGACGAGACCTCTGAGACACACAGATCCGCGCTCATAAACCCGTCCAGGACCGACACCGGAGGACCAGCGAGCGCTCGGGATCAGGACCGGGTTCTGGAGGACGAGACCTCTGAGACACACAGATCCGCGCTCATAAACCCGTCCAGGACCGGCACCGGAGGACCAGCGAGCGCTCGGGATCAGGACCGGGTTCTGGAGGACGAGACCTCTGAGACACACAGATCCGCGCTCATAAACCCGTCCAGGACCGACACCGGAGGACCAGCGAGCGCTCGGGATCAGGCCCGGGTTCTGGAGGACGAGACCTCTGAGACACACAGATCCGCGCTCATAAACCCGTCCAGGACCGGCACCGGAGGACCAGCGAGCGCTCGGGATCAGGACCGGGTTCTGGAGGACGAGACCTCTGAGACACACAGATCCGCGCTCATAAACCCGTCCAGGACCGGCACCGGAGGACCAGCGAGCGCTCGGGATCAGGACCGGGTTCTGGAGGACGAGACCTCTGAGACACACAGATCCGCGCTCATAAACCCGTCCAGGACCGACACCGGAGGACCTGCGAGCGCTCGGGATCAGGACCGGGTTCTGGAGGACGAGACCTCTGAGACACACAGATCCGCGCTCATAAACCCGTCCAGGACCGGCACCGGAGGACCAGCGAGCGCTCGGGATCAGGACCGGGTTCTGGAGGACGAGACCTCTGAGACACACAGATCCGCGCTCATAAACCCGTCCAGGACCGACACCGGAGGACCAGCGAGCGCTCGGGATCAGGCCCGGGTTCTGGAGGACGAGACCTCTGAGACACACAGATCCGCGCTCATAAACCCGTCCAGGACCGGCACCGGAGGACCAGCGAGCGCTCGGGATCAGGACCGGGTTCTGGAGGACGAGACCTCTGAGACACACAGATCCGCGCTCATAAACCCGTCCAGGATCGGCACCGGAGGACCAGCGAGCGCTCGGGATCAGGACCGGGTTCTGGAGGACGAGACCTCTGAGACACACAGATCCGCGCTCATAAACCCGTCCAGGACCGGCACCGGAGGATCAGCGAGCGCTCGGGATCAGGACCGGGTTCTGGAGGACGAGACCTCTGAGACACACAGATCCGCGCTCATAAACCCGTCCAGGACCGACACCGGAGGACCAGCGAGCGCTCGGGATCAGGACCGGGTTCTAGAGGACGAGACCTCTGAGACACACAGATCCGCGCTCATAAACCCGTCCAGGACCGACACCGGAGGACCAGCGAGCGCTCGGGATCAGGACCGGGTTCTGGAGGACGAGACCTCTGAGACACACAGATCCGCGCTCATAAACCCGTCCAGGACCGACACCGGAGGATCAGCGAGCGCTCGGGATCAGGACCGGGTTCTGGAGGACAAGGCTTTATTATAGAGGCACACAAACACCGTATATGTGGATTTACAGATCGATTTTCTTTCTTTTTTTGGAGTGAAATATGAGCTGGATTTGAGCGTCACATAAGTATATGACCTATAAAGACAAAACACTGTTGTTATTTCTGCAGAAGTTAATAAAAATGAACTTGGAATAAAATATCATAAACTGACAGAAAGTATTATAAAAAGCCGATCGGGGCAATAAAAGCAGCACGAGGTGTTCCTCTGCCGTTCTTTAAGAGGAGCGGGGGAAATCAAACCGGGATAAAGATCTGATCCATCCCATAATAAAAGCTTTCTGAGTCACACAGACCCTGCGTCTCATCCACCCTGAACAGTGTGTGAGACTAGAATAAGTGTGTCCCAAAGCACAGTGTGTTGAAGAGTGTGCCAGAAGGCCCCGGATGGTCTAGTATTCCCAGTGGATTTTCCCCAGTGTGGGTCCGTGCTCACTATAACAGCTGATATTACCCACAATCCACTGTGCTTTAGGAGGAACTACAAACACGAGTAAAAAGTGTTAAAAACTACAAACATGGCGGATATGCACGAGATAAAGGTTTGAGTGACTAATCAAAGTTTATCCTGATAGAAAAAATGTTTATTTAATGTTTAAATATTTATTCCATCTGCAAGAACAATGTGGACTTTTATAAAGATCCGTTTGGCCCTTAACTTTGAAATGCATCATTAATAATGCATTAATATGAGGCGAGTCTCCGCATGAAAGACCCGCGACTGCAGATCAACGTGTTTCTGGTTTCTCTGCGATACGGCAGGAAATAAACGTGGAGGATTTCATCTGTGACGAGATGATTGACAGGCCAGTTTACGTGACGGAGAGCCGCCGTTCAAGACGCAGTCGTCTGACGGGATAGTGTTTCCCAGAGCTCGTCTACTCTTCTGATACACACTCACAAGCACACACTTTTTCTTCACAAGAGGAGTTCATACTTTAGGGCGTAGTATAAGAAGGAGAATTGAGATGCAGCGAGAGACTCTCCTGCCCGTCTGGAACAACAGAAGCAGAAAAACGGAGGACGAGAAGAGGCAGATCATGACACCCCGAGGGAAGAGCGAGAGAACGAGCGATTGTCTCCAGGAATAGAGGAGAGCGGATGCTTTTCCATTACACTTGGCTTCAGCGGAGCAGAAAACACAAAAGCAGAGCAGCGCTTTACATGAAACCAGTGTGTGTGTGTGTGTGTGTGTGTGTGTGTGTGTGCGCGTGTGGGCGGCGGTAGGCCCGGCGTGGGCGACGGAAACACACCGAATCTGACGAACACTGATCCTTCACCAGCGCCTCTATTGTGCCGTGAAGCGAAACACACACACACACACACGCGCGCTCCAGTGTTTCACGATCTGAAGACACATCTGCAGGTTAATCTCGGATCAGCCTCGCACTCGTATTCATATCACCACGTTTAAAAGCATGTACAACACACACTCTATTTTCATCCAGCCTTTCAGATCCGCCGGATCACGATCAGCATCTCAGCAACACAAAGACCGATCGTGATATCTGTTTATAACACACACTCGCTGGCGGGAAACACACACACACGCTGGTGGAGAACACACACTCGCCGACAGAGAACACACACTCGCTGGCGGGAAACACACACACACGCTGGTGGAGAACACACACTCGCCGACAGAGAACACACACACGCTGGTGGAGAACACACACTCGCTGGTGGAGAACACACACTCGCTGGTGGAGAACACACACTCGCCGACAGAGAACACACACTCGCTGGTGGAGAACACACACTCGCCGACAGAGAACACACACTCGCTGGTGGAGAACACACACTCGCTGGTGGAGAACACACACTCGCCGACAGAGAACACACACTCGCTGGTGGAGAACACACACTCGCTGGTGGAGAACACACACTCGCCGACAGAGAACACACCCTCGCTGGTGGAGAACACACACTCGCCGACAGAGAACACACACTCGCTGGTGGAGAACACACACTCGCTGGTGGAGAACACACACTCGCCGACAGAGAACACACACTCGCTGGTGGAGAACACACACTCGCTGGTGGAGAACACACACTCGCTGGTGGAGAACACACACTCACCGGCAGAGAACACACACTCTCTGGTGGAGAACACACACTCGCCGACAGAGAACACACACTCGCTGGTGGAGAACACACACTCGCTGGTGGAGAACACACACTCGCCGACAGAGAACACACACTCGCTGGTGGAGAACACACACTCGCCGGCGGGAAACACAACACGGCGTTCCCTGGTAATTAACGACACTTGTGTTTCATTAACAGCTGCCGGTGCTGATTAAGATGATCCGCTGACAGGACATGATGCGCGATGGTTTTAATGGTTTTAATGGTTTTATCACCTGTCATCACCTGTGGACATGGCTCTGAATCACACACACACACACACACACACACACTCTCCTGTCTGTCTACCTCCATTAAAACGCCCTCAGACAACAATAGATTCTAAATGTTTTATCAAAAAGCCAGAAGTGCAAAAACACCGTGTGATTTATTTATTTATTCGTGCTAAAGTGCAGAAGCTTCCCATCATTCTTTCATCCGTCCGTCAGTTTCTGCTGAAATAAAGGAAAGCTTCTTCTAAAGCTCTGAGACTCACTGACACACACTCATTAATGACTTTAACCAGACGAGCCAGTGATCACGTGACTGATTACGCTCGATCCAGTGATCACGTGACTGATTACGCTCGATCCAGTGATCACGTGACTGATTACGCTCGATCCAGTGATCACGTGACTGATTACGCTCGATCCAGTGATCACGTGACTGATTACGCTCGATCCAGTGATCACGTGACTGATTACGCCCGATCCAGTGATCACGTGACTGATTACGCTCGATCCAGTGATCACGTGACTGATTACGCCCGATCCAGTGATCACGTGACTGATTACGCCCGATCCAGTGATCACGTGACTGATTAGGCCCGATCCAGTGATCACGTGACTGATTACGCTCGATCCAGTGATCACGTGACTGATTACGCTCGATCCAGTGATCACGTGACTGATTACGCTCGATCCAGTGATCACGTGACTGATTACGCCCGATCCAGTGATCACGTGACTGATTACGCTCGATCCAGTGATCACGTGACTGATTACGCTCGATCCAGTGATCACGTGACTGATTACGCCCGATCCAGTGATCACGTGACTGATTACGCTCGATCCAGCGATCACGTGACTGATTACGCTCGATCCAGCGATCACGTGACTGATTACGCCCGATCCAGTGATCACGTGACTGATTACGCCCGATCCAGCGATCACGTGACTGATTACGCTCGATCCAGCGATCACGTGACTGATTACGCCCGGTCCAGCGATCACGTGACTGATTACGCCCGATCCAGCGATCACGTGACTGATTACGCCCGATCCAGCGATCACGTGACTGATTACGCCCGATCCAGCGATCACGTGACTGATTACGCTCGATCCAGTGATCACGTGACTGATTACGCTCGATCCAGTGATCACGTGACTGATTACGCTCGATCCAGTGATCACGTGACTGATTACGCTCGATCCAGTGATCACGTGACTGATTACGCTCGATCCAGTGATCACGTGACTGATTACGCCCGATCCAGTGATCACGTGACTGATTACGCCCGATCCAGTGATCACGTGACTGATTACGCTCGATCCAGTGATCACGTGACTGATTACGCCCGATCCAGTGATCACGTGACTGATTACGCTCGATCCAGTGATCACGTGACTGATTACGCCCGATCCAGTGATCACGTGACTGATTACGCTCGATCCAGTGATCACGTGACTGATTACGCTCGATCCAGTGATCACGTGACTGATTACGCCCGATCCAGTGATCACGTGACTGATTACGCCCGATCCAGTGATCACGTGACTGATTACGCTCGATCCAGTGATCACGTGACTGATTACGCCCGATCCAGCGATCACGTGACTGATTACGCTCGATCCAGCGATCACGTGACTGATTACGCCCGATCCAGTGATCACGTGACTGATTACGCTCGATCCAGTGATCACGTGACTGATTACGCTCGATCCAGTGATCACGTGACTGATTACGCCCGATCCAGTGATCACGTGACTGATTACGCCCGATCCAGCGATCACGTGACTGATTACGCCCGATCCAGCGATCACGTGACTGATTACGCCCGATCCAGCGATCACGTGACTGATTACGCCCGATCCAGCGATCACGTGACTGATTACGCCCGATCCAGCGATCACGTGACTGATTACGCCCGATCCAGTGATCACGTGACTGATTACGCCCGATCCAGCGATCACGTGACTGATTACGCCCGATCCAGCGATCACGTGACTGATTACGCTCGATCCAGCGATCACGTGACTGATTACGCCCGATCCAGCGATCACGTGACTGATTACGCCCGATCCAGCGATCACGTGACTGATTACGCTCGATCCAGCGATCACGTGACTGATTACGCCCGATCCAGCGATCACGTGACTGATTACGCCCGATCCAGTGATCACGTGACTGATTACGCCCGATCCAGTGATCACGTGACTGATTACGCTTGATCCAGTGATCACGTGACTGATTACGCTCGATCCAGTGATCACGTGACTGATTACGCCCGATCCAGTGATCACGTGACTGATTACGCTCGATCCAGTGATCACGTGACTGATTACGCCCGATCCAGTGATCACGTGACTGATTACGCTCGATCCAGTGATCACGTGACTGATTACGCCCGATCCAGTGATCACGTGACTGATTACGCTAGATCCAGTGATCACGTGACTGATTACGCTCGATCCAGTGATCACGTGACTGATTACGCCCGATCCAGTGAACACGTGACTGATTACGCCCGATCCAGTGATCACGTGACTGATTACGCTCGATCCAGTGATCACGTGACTAATTACGCCCGATCCAGTGATCACGTGACTGATTACGCCCGATCCAGTGATCATGTGACTGATTACGCTCGATCCAGTGATCACGTGACTGATTAGGTGATTACGCTCGATCCAGTGATCACGTGACTGATTACGCCCGATCCAGTGATCACGTGACTGATTACGCTCGATCCAGTGATCACGTGACTGATTACGCCCGATCCAGTGATCACGTGACTGATTACGCCCGATCCAGTGATCACGTGACTGATTACGCCCGATCCAGTGATCACGTGACTGATTACGCCCGATCCAGTGATCATGTGACTGATTACGCTCGATCCAGTGATCACGTGACTGATTAGGTGATTACGCTCGATCCAGTGATCACGTGACTGATTACGCCCGATCCAGTGATCACGTGACTGATTACGCTCGATCCAGTGATCACGTGACTGATTACGCCCGATCCAGTGATCACGTGACTGATTACGCCCGATCCAGTGATCACGTGACTGATTACGCCCGATCCAGTGATCACGTGACTGATTACGCCCGGTCCAGTGATCACGTGACTGATTACGCCCGATCCAGTGATCACGTGACTGATTACGCCCGATCCAGCGATCACGTGACTGATTACGCCCGATCTAGCGATCACGTGACTGATTACGCCCGATCCAGTGATCACGTGACTGATTACGCCCGATCCAGTGATCACGTGACTGATTACGCTCGATCCAGTGATCACGTGACTGATTACGCCCGATCCAGTGATCACGTGACTGATTACGCTCGATCCAGTGATCACGTGACTGATTACGCCCGATCCAGTGATCACGTGACTGATTACGCCCGATCCAGCGATCACGTGACTGATTACGCCCGATCCAGTGATCATGTGACTGATTACGCTCGATCCAGTGATCACGTGACTGATTAGGTGATTACGCTCGATCCAGTGATCACGTGACTGATTACGCCCGATCCAGTGATCACGTGACTGATTACGCTCGATCCAGTGATCACGTGACTGATTACGCCCGATCCAGTGATCACGTGACTGATTACGCCCGATCCAGTGATCACGTGACTGATTACGCTCGATCCAGTGATCACGTGACTGATTAGGTGATTACGCTCGATCCAGTGATCACGTGACTGATTACGCCCGATCCAGTGATCACGTGACTGATTACGCTCGATCCAGTGATCACGTGACTGATTACGCCCGATCCAGTGATCACGTGACTGATTACGCCCGATCCAGTGATCACGTGACTGATTACGCCCGATCCAGTGATCACGTGACTGATTACGCCCGGTCCAGTGATCACGTGACTGATTACGCCCGATCCAGTGATCACGTGACTGATTACGCCCGATCCAGCGATCACGTGACTGATTACGCCCGATCTAGCGATCACGTGACTGATTACGCCCGATCCAGTGATCACGTGACTGATTACGCCCGATCCAGTGATCACGTGACTGATTACGCTCGATCCAGTGATCACGTGACTGATTACGCCCGATCCAGTGATCACGTGACTGATTACGCTCGATCCAGTGATCACGTGACTGATTACGCCCGATCCAGTGATCACGTGACTAATTACGCCCGATCCAGTGATCACGTGACTGATTACGCCCGATCCAGTGATCATGTGACTGATTACGCTCGATCCAGTGATCACGTGACTGATTAGGTGATTACGCTCGATCCAGTGATCACGTGACTGATTACGCCCGATCCAGTGATCACGTGACTGATTACGCTCGATCCAGTGATCACGTGACTGATTACGCCCGATCCAGTGATCACGTGACTGATTACGCCCGATCCAGTGATCACGTGACTGATTACGCCCGATCCAGTGATCACGTGACTGATTACGCCCGATCCAGTGATCATGTGACTGATTACGCTCGATCCAGTGATCACGTGACTGATTAGGTGATTACGCTCGATCCAGTGATCACGTGACTGATTACGCCCGATCCAGTGATCACGTGACTGATTACGCTCGATCCAGTGATCACGTGACTGATTACGCCCGATCCAGTGATCACGTGACTGATTACGCCCGATCCAGTGATCACGTGACTGATTACGCCCGATCCAGTGATCACGTGACTGATTACGCCCGGTCCAGTGATCACGTGACTGATTACGCCCGATCCAGTGATCACGTGACTGATTACGCCCGATCCAGCGATCACGTGACTGATTACGCCCGATCTAGCGATCACGTGACTGATTACGCCCGATCCAGTGATCACGTGACTGATTACGCCCGATCCAGTGATCACGTGACTGATTACGCTCGATCCAGTGATCACGTGACTGATTACGCCCGATCCAGTGATCACGTGACTGATTACGCTCGATCCAGTGATCACGTGACTGATTACGCCCGATCCAGTGATCACGTGACTGATTACGCCCGATCCAGCGATCACGTGACTGATTACGCCCGATCCAGCGATCACGTGACTGATTACGCTCGATCCAGCGATCACGTGACTGATTACGCCCGATCCAGCGATCACGTGACTGATTACGCCCGATCCAGTGATCACGTGACTGATTACGCTCGATCCAGCGATCACGTGACTGATTACGCCCGATCCAGCGATCACGTGACTGATTACGCTCGATCCAGCGATCACGTGACTGATTACGCCCGATCCAGCGATCACGTGACTGATTACGCCCGATCCAGTGATCACGTGACTGATTACGCTCGATCCAGTGATCACGTGACTGATTACGCCCGATCCAGCGATCACGTGACTGATTACGCTCGATCCAGTGATCACGTGACTGATTACGCCCGATCCAGTGATCACGTGACTGATTACGCCCGATCCAGTGATCACGTGACTGATTACGCCCGATCCAGTGATCACGTGACTGATTACGCCCGATCCAGTGATCACGTGACTGATTACGCCCGATCCAGTGATCACGTGACTGATTACGCCCGATCCAGTGATCACGTGACTGATTACGCCCGATCCAGTGATCACGTGACTGATTACGCTCGATCCAGTCTAGTGATCACGTGACTGATTACGCCCGATCCAGCGATCACGTGACTGATTACGCCCGATCCAGCGATCACGTGACTGATTACGCCCGATCCAGTGATCATGTGACTGATTACGCTCGATCCAGCGATCACGTGACTGATTACGCTCGATCCAGTGATCACGTGACTGATTACGCCCGATCCAGTGATCACGTGACTGATTACGCTCGATCCAGCGATCACGTGACTGATTACGCTCGATCCAGTGATCACGTGACTGATTACGCTTGATCCAGTCTAGTGATCACGTGACTGATTACGCCCGATCCAGTGATCACGTGACTGATTACGCCCGATCCAGCGATCACGTGACTGATTACGCCCGATCCAGTGATCACGTGACTGATTACGCCCGATCCAGTGATCACGTGACTGATTACGCCCGATCCAGTGATCACGTGACTGATTACGCCCGATCCAGTGATCACGTGACTGATTACGCTCGATCCAGTCTAGTGATCAAGTGACTGATTACGCCCGATCCAGCGATCACGTGACTGATTACGCCCGATCCAGCGATCACGTGACTGATTACGCCCGATCCAGTGATCATGTGACTGATTACGCTCGATCCAGTGATCACGTGACTGATTACGCTCGATCCAGTGATCACGTGACTGATTACGCCCGATCCAGTGATCACGTGACTGATTACGCTCGATCCAGCGATCACATGACTGATTACGCTCGATCCAGCGATCACGTGACTGATTACGCTCGATCCAGCGATCACGTGACTGATTACGCCCGATCCAGTGATCACGTGACTGATTACGCTCGATCCAGTGATCACGTGACTGATTACGCCCGATCCAGTGATCACGTGACTGATTACGCCCGATCCAGTGATCACGTGACTGATTACGCCCGATCCAGTGATCACGTGACTGATTACGCCCGATCCAGCGATCACGTGACTGATTACGCCCGATCCAGCGATCACGTGACTGATTACGCCCGATCCAGCGATCACGTGACTGATTACGCCCGATACAGTGATCACGTGACTGATTACGCCCGATCCAGCGATCACGTGACTGATTAGGCCCGATCCAGTGATCACGTGACTGATTAGGCCCGATCCAGTGATCACGTGACTGATTACGCTCGATCCAGTCTAGTGATCACGTGACTGATTACGCTCGATCCAGCGATCACGTGACTGATTACGCCCGATCCAGCGATCACGTGACTGATTACGCCCGATCCAGCGATCACGTGACTGATTACGCCCGATCCAGTGATCACGTGACTGATTACGCTCGATCCAGTGATCACGTGACTGATTACGCTCGATCCAGTGATCACGTGACTGATTACGCCCGATCCAGCGATCACGTGACTGATTACGCCCGATCCAGCGATCACGTGACTGATTACGCCCGATCCAGTGATCACGTGACTGATTACGCTCGATCCAGTGATCACGTGACTGATTACGCCCGATCCAGTGATCACGTGAATGATTACGCCCGATCCAGTGATCACGTGACTGATTACGCTCGATCCAGTGATCACGTGACTGAGTACGCTCGATCCAGTGATCACGTGACTGATTACGCCCGATCCAGTGATCACGTGACTGATTACGCTCGATCCAGTGATCACGTGACTGATTACGCCCGATCCAGCGATCACGTGACTGATTAGGCTCGATCCAGTGATCATGTGACTGATTAGGCTTGATTGAACCGGTTTAAACAGGACTGACAGACCTCTGGTGTTTACACTAAAGGTCCTCACACACTGACTACGACATTTTCGTGTGTGTTTTGTCGTATCCGTCACTCGATGGCTCTAAATCGGCAGAATGCTCGTTACGGATGCGAGAAACGAAGAGAATTGAACCCGATCCGCATTTTTTAATGGCGGACGAAGGTTTCGGAGGCAGTGTGTAAACATGATTGACACATCGTGAGGTCGTATTCATTTTTTAACGTGCAAAAATTTCAGACGAGAATTTCGGACTCAGTGTGTGAGGACCTTAATGCAACAACACACACACACACACACACACACACACACTGTTGCCTGTGTGTACATAAATAAACAACACTTCACTCTGAAGCCCCTCCCTCTGAAAAGCACACTGTGCTCTGATTGGTCGGCTGGAGCAGTGTGTTGTGATTGGTCGAGCGCTTCGAGTGTGTTTGGGAAATGCCCCGCCCCTTTCCATAACCGCCAGTTTAACACACTACTAACTAACTCAACCAGGCCCCGCCCCTTTATTCTGCGTATGAATTATTATAATGAGGAATATTGTGACGTGTTCGTTCCCGGGAGAAACTCAAGACTACAATGGAGGCGTTTCAGGAGTTCAGAAACACTGACACTGATATAGAGAAGAACTGGAACATGAACATCACACACTGAACACAGACTAATTATTATCGGTGATCTTTGAACACACTACACTGCACTTTTCCTCTCTCTCCTGAACTGAGGCCTTTCCAAACTTAGTGTACATGACTTCACGTCTCACGAACTCCTCTTCCACGCTCTCGGACTCCTAATGCAGGCTTTTAGACCCCGCAGGAACAGATTAAGCAGAACCGGAGCGGTTCTGAGCCATTAGATCCCCGCTCGGGTCTGAGAGACGCACAGTAAGTGCAGGTCCGGTTTCACAGCATCTGAACGCAACGCTGAGTGTTTTCAATAACACTCACATTTACATTTATTCATTCTGCAGAAGCTTTTATCTTCACTCGCACGCCGACCCGTGACCAGAACGATCTGCTGAATTATGGATCATTATCATCACAAGCGCACGTACACCTGAGCATCACTCGGCTGACAGTGAGACGATGTTCTTCTGAGCGAGAGATCGTCTTTAAACGGCGAGAACGGCCTCGTTTCGGGACCAAACGCACAAACACTAAAAACTGTGAGATTCTCACACTTTCACACTACCTGTCGAGGTTTGGGATCGGTTTTTAATGTTTTTAAAAGAGTCTCTGCGTTTATTTGATAAAAAAAAATATTGTTAAATATTGTGACAATTTAAATGTTCTATGTGAATATACAGTAAAGTGTCATTTATTCCTGAATTTCCAACATCATTACTCCAGTCTTCAGTGTCACATGATCCTCCAGAAATCACTCTAATATGAGGATCTGATGCTCAGTTATGATTATTATCAGTGTTGAAAACAGTTGTGTACATTTCTATTCATCAAAGAATCCTGAAATAAAAATACGTACAGTTTTTGGACGTGAAAAAGAACTTGTCAAAAACTGTAAATTGACATTCCCACAATTCCTGGCGTGACACGTCACATTTGATGTACTTTTACTGAAATAACTGTTTCTTCATAGATTTTCTTATTTTCTTCTCATCAGTTATGTACATTAGGGTTCTGTGTTACATTTGATGTTGTTAAATTAACGTTTATTGTATTTTTTGGTTACCATGATGGTGATCAGTGTGTGTGTGCAGCTTCTGTATATCAGCATTATCTTATGTTTGTGACGACCTGTGATTGATCATGTGACTCTCTTATTTTATGTTATAGTCTGGTTCTAGATTTCCTATAATGTGTTTATCATCATTTTTTTATATTCATTCATTTGTTTGTTTTATTTTATTGTTGTAATGTTCAAGCAAATGCCAATAAATATATATTTATGATGCTGATGATGCTGATGATAGTGCACCTGACGGGCGCTCCTCGACTCCGGGCCGGCTTCAGCAGAACCGTCACTGTGCTGTCGCTCTGGTTCAGCGGACTCTCCTGCTCATATCCCGGCATACGCGGAGCTGTGTGTGAGTGACAGACGACATATGAGCACACACACACACACACACACACACACACGCACACACACACACGGCTCTTACGTGAGATCTTGGTGGTGAACTGCGTGATGACGGGCGGCCCGTATCCCTTCACAGTGCTGGCTCTGATGGTGAAGGAGTACGTGGATCCGGGATAGAGGCCCGGGAACACGTGTGTCGTCTCGTTGCTGGACTTCAGGACCTTCCCGCTCTGATTGGTCAAGATGAACTCGGGGTCGAAGGAGCTGACGGCCTTGTAGAAGATCTGCCGACACGAACACAACACACGTTACAGGAGCCGCTGACAGACAGAAGCTCCGCCCACCGTGCCGTCCCATTGGCCCACAGGTATCATCAGTGTTCATCGTTACGAATATTTAACATGAAATCAAAACTGACTCCGTTATCATGTCTTATTGTGAACGATTCATCGGTGATGTGAACATTTCAGTATTTCCAATATTTGTGTGGACAGTATTATAGAATTTCACCAGTTTTCCAGCACAATAACAGCTTGAGGATTTGAAATATTAAAATTTGAGGGTTTAAAAGTGAATTGTTTAAGATGTACATTTGTATTGTAACTCGTAGTTTGAAATAAAATTATTAATATAATTTTATTTTATTCTTAATTTTTATAATTAGAGTTAAAACAATAATAACAATAATAATAATTAAAAAATAAATAACAAATGAATAAATTAAATATTATTCATTTATTCTTAATATTAAAAAAAATCTTTGTATTAATGATAATAATTAATTTGCTCATTTATTTGAAGAATAATAAAACATTTTTTTAAATTTAATAAATTAATACAGGAAATAATAATAATAAAATATTATTATTATTATATTTATTCATTTTTTTAATTATTATTATTATTATTATTATTACCATTTTTATCAATGTTTTTATTATTAATAATAATAATAATATTATTTCATGTATTAATTTATTTAATTTTTACAATTATTATTATTAGTAGTAGTAATAATACACATTTTAAATATATATTTATACATAAATTAATAATAATAAATGTAAACAATAAATAAATAAAATAAATAAATAAATAAATACATGAATGCAATGTGGAGTGAGATTGAGTCGACTTTAAAATCCAGCTACAAATTCAGAATAAAACACTTTTAACAAAATCTAATATTTCATGTTCACTTGCATGTGATGTGGCCATTAACCATCATCAGAGAACCATGAACACATAAATGTTGTTAAATAATGGAAATATCACCTTCTAGTAAATATTTGAGGTGTAGGGTTTCGTTTGGCAAAGGCTGTAGTAAAGAGAGCGAGCGTGTGTGTAAAGCTTCCCCGCAGACACGAGATCCAGAGCCGTTATGATCATAATTCTCCTGGATGATGCAGGAAGCGTTTCTGAATATAATCTTTCATTATGATGGAGGAGAGCAGACGGGGAGCTCCACTTTTGTTCTCTTTCATTCTCTTCAGGAGACGAGACGCCCTGCGCTTCTAATATAACTTAATGAAAAGTAGCTGAGGGGCTTCATTTGCATAAATCATTCAGTTGCTAATGTGCGGCGGCTAACGCCCCTCCATCCTGATCCAGTCTAAGGCCTCGATCGCACCTCTCTGCTGTTAGACCTGAAACCCTGATCCCTCAGCTTATCACAGGGAATATTCCTGATCAACAACACATGCACACACTGTTATTCATGTGCAGCGGGAATGATGAATTATGCATGCAAGCATCTTTATTCTGGATGAGCAGAAATACACTCGATCAGAACGCATCAGCTGATGCCAGAGCGGCAGCGTGCCGTCCATGTCCAGCCAGCGAAGCAGAGCACGTTTAGAACACTCGTCTGCCATTGGTTGGACAAACAGATAGCCCCGCCCCAAACGCACACTATTGGTCGAGACATTGGGCTGCAGCTTCAGCTCTTTCCTCTCAGTGTCTGAAACGCTTCTGTGCAGATTCAGTCTCTCTAAGCTCCGCCTCTCTGAGAGCTGCTCTGCTGTGATTGGTCAGAAACACTGTAATGTCCTCATAATCTCCACCGCAGCTTCAGCTCTTTCCTCTCAGTGTCTGAAACGCTTCTGTGCAGATTCAGTCTCTCTAAGCTCCGCCTCTCTGAGAGCTGCTCTGCTGTGATTGGTCAGAAACACTGTAATGTCCTCATGATCTCCACTGCAGCTTCAGCTCTTTCCTCTCAGTGTCTGAAACGCTTCTGTGCAGATTCAGTCTCTCTAAGCCCCGCCTCTCTGAGAGCTGCTCTGCTGTGATTGGTCAGAAACACTGTAATGTCCTCATAATCTCCACTGCAGCTTCAGCTCTTTCCTCTCTGTGTCTGAAACGCTTCTGTGCAGATTCAGTCTCTAAGCCCCGCCTCTCTGAGAGCTGCTCTGCTGTGATTGGTCAGAGAGCAAACGCTCATTATCATATCTGACTCTCAGCTCTTGATCACAGTGATACGAACAGTAACGATGGCGTGGGTTTACCGTCTCGATCTCAGAAAACAGCGTCTTCTCGACACGAACAACACGAGCCGAACTCTTCCAGTCTCAGATACACTACAGTGTTTGAGGGCGGGGCTAAGAGACGCTGCTCAGCCAATCAACACCAGTGGCCGACATTATGCTAATTAGCTACATTATTACACATTGCATGAAAGATAATATCCAGAAAATGCATAATAGGGGCACTTTAAAAAAAATAAGACACATGTGAAATACAAAAAACATCCATGTGTAGTTGATAAAGGTCTGACCCCAGAACAGGGCATTTACTGTGATCTCATCATTACTGTGTTCCTGAGCAGAGCACTTTACCCAGAATGCTCTGGGGCGACTGCGCCAAATGACAAGCAGCAAAAGCTCATGAGTGTGACAGAACACACACCTCATCACTGCATGGGGCGAAACACACACACGCGTGTCCTGAAGACTCTAATGAGGCGGAGCGCTTCGGCTCGGCCCCTCCGGATCGCAGCCTGACACGTCCTCAGCCCGGCGATGACACAGTGTAATTTCATTACAGGAACGTGACAGCTTAATTGCTTGAATTTCCACAAATGAAGTTCTGCAACAATGAGTGTTTTGAGCGGCGCATTGTTCAGAGTTTCTCGGCACAGAATGAGTCACACGCCTCTGGAATACTCACAAAACCGACACACAATGTCCCGTCGCACACGAACACACCGTGCGCTTCAATAATGGACACACACACCGGCATCTGACGGAGGAATCCTCGCAGTTCGTTTCAAAATAATATTAGGAAGTCATATTTACTTAAAGAAATGCGTTTTTGTGGAGCATTAAGATGTTTTGTATTGTGACATTATTTTCATGACCTTTTTTATTTTAAAATGATCGACTACAGGACTTTAAATATAGTTCGATCTTCTCAGTTAAAAGATTAAGGAAATTATCAAAGTTTGATCAAATGTTGTTCAGTTTTCTGATCAAAGATGATACATATTTCCATGATTTACATGTAATGAGCCGTTATGAACTATCTTCACTTCAGGATCATGATTGTTGTTTCCCGTAAAGGAAACATGTTTCCTCTCGCCTGAGATTTCCCACATTCCCGTGAGGCCATCGCTCCGGTATGTGCTTCTGTTTGTTATTCCAGTGCCCTACAAATGCAGGAGTCTTCCACTGAAACACTGAAACACGGAGAACAAGAGCTCAGCGTTTGCTCTTCCACAGATATTCCTCTGAGAAACACTAGCGAGACGCAGCCGTCATCGAGAGCGAGTCGAGAGATCCAGCAGACCAGCGTTCACTCAGACTCCTTCAACAATCCTCACATTATCTCAGTGTATTCGCTATACATGATGATAAACATGAGCAGAACTCAGTGGATATTTGACTGGTTTTGTCCGTCCTTCTGTTAGACTCTCACACATGAATTATGTTGAATATCTGTCAGCTGGTAAATTTAAAGGGATACTCCACTTTTTTTGGAAATAGGCTCATTTTACAACTCCCCCAGAGTTAAACTGTTGAGTTTTACCGTTTTTGAATCCATTCAGCCGATCTCCGGTTCTGGCGGTACCACTTTTAGCATAGCTTAGCATACATCATTGAAGTGGACAAGACCATTAGCATTTCTAAAAAAAAAATGACCAAAGAGTTTCGATATTTTTCCTATTTAAAACGTAATAATCAAGAAACTTCACTGCCGTACCATGAGTGCAGCAGGCGCAGGCACTTAGTCCCGGTCACGCTGGAAGTTACCGAGCTGGGGACTATTTTCAGGCGCTGCGTCATATCATTACGCCTGCTGCTCTATTGGTACGGCAGTGAAGTTTCTTGATTATTACGCAGGAATGAGAGTATAGTTCCTAGCCATATCAGCCTAGAAAATCGCAACTCTACATTTTCCGTCGGTCTTAGTGCACGATGTAACTACAGAAGAGTCAAGTTTTAAATAGGAAAAATATCGAAACACTTTGGTCAATTTATTTTGAGAAATGCTAATGGTCTTGTCCACTTCAATGATGTATGCTAAGCTATGCTACAAGTGGTACCGCCAGAACCGGAGATCGGCTGAATGGATTCAAAAACGGTAAAACTCAACAGTTTAACTCTGGGGGAGTTGTAAAATGAGCCTATTTCCAAAAAAAGTGGAGTATCCCTTTAACTACACAATTAGATAATACCAGTTTAGCTCAACCAGTGACCAAGCAATGCTTCATGTTGTTCAGTGTGTGTGTAAAAAGAGCATTAGCAATTACAGAAAACACACTTCAGCAGAACATGATCAGCTCAAAGTGGAGGAATCATTTCTGCTCCCGAATTTTTATAAATTAGACTGGTATGCAGAATATTTGGGTGTAATATGTCACAGTTTACTTTATTTTGCTCTCCTCACTTACATAAATGAACTATAGTGTCCTGATCACATTAGTGAAATATCAAATCTTATATCTGGTGTCTGATGATGTGTGGTTGGACTGTATAAACACATGTGGATCCGCTGAGATCAGATCTGAGATGTGGAGGAGATTCCCGCGGCTCTTGATCTCTCCCGCGTGGACACTTCAGCTGTATCGGTGAAGAGCGCGCGGTGACGGACCCGAGACTCACCTCGTACTGCTTGATGACCCCGTAGGTCTGCAGCGGCTCTCTCCAGCGGAGGCCGATCTTCTCCTCAAACGTGCTTCCCTGGACCGACTCCAGCGGGACGGCGCCGGGCACTGGAACACACACACTGGCTGATCAGACACGTATTGATTTAAAGAGACACTGACTTATTTCAAATCAATATTCTCTTGTATTCAATAAAGAACTTATTTCCAAACGCCTTCAAGCGTGAGAAGGATCATCCATCAGTTCCTCAACAGGAATAAGGAAGCGCTTGAGAGACCCAGGCTTCTCTTCGGCCGGGACAGCTTGTGTTTCCAAGCGCTCCTCGTGAAACTATTGTGCGGAGAAACGACACCGAAACTCGACACGAACAAGCCGTTCATGATGTAGACCGCACGACCTCTTCCCTGATGAACACTGTGTTTTCAATGGCTTTATTAAAATATAATTCAAAAGACCAAGAAAATGTAATCAGTTAAACTAGAATCACGTCTGAGGCTGGAGCCTAAATACATTTTTTTTTTTACTTTTTTTTAATAAAAGATCATATAAACTCTTAATATAACTTCATCTCCAGTTTCACCATTTCATTGTTTTTTTGTTTTTCCTGTTGTATTATGTATATGTGTATTGGGACCCTCTTGAAAATGAGATGTTGGATCTCAAGGGTCTATCCATTAATTAATTGAATTGAATTGAAATGTGAGGAAAGTATCGGCAGAAACACAAACTCGCAGCTCCTCACCGCAACCCGCCAAAATAAAAGTTTGGTTTAGCTTGAAGAAATTATGGCAGAAATATATTACTATTGAACAGTAGAATGTGCTTCTCAAAATAACTTTAAACAAATTAACTTTAACAGTAAATCATAAATCCAGAAAAAAACCCAGATGGCACAATTTCTGAAAAAAGGAAACATTTCATAAGGCCTTTTTACAGTAACAATTCATTCATTTGTTCAGTTAATTTTTTTTATCAATTCAACTGATTTGAAGTGACATGATTTTTGATTATTAAAATGTTAGCAAACTATAAAAAAAAAGATTAATATCCAGGAAAATTAAAACAGATAACAGAAATTAGGAAAACTAAAACGGAATTTAAGAAACAAAAACACTTTTTTAAAGGGCCACTTAAACTTTTAATAAGACAAGTGTTGTTAAACTTCTTACGTTTTTAGACTTAATTAGACATGCTTTTTGATAAAAAATTTGTTTTACCATTAAAATAGAATGACGACAAATAAAACTTGGAATTTGTGAAAAATTAGAAAAGGTAGAAAATTAAAAAAATGACAGTAAAAATATAAAACAAATAAATAATTAATGTGTTATGAATTAAATTGATTAGACAATAAACATTTAAGTTAAATATTGAAAAAATCCAGAAAGAATTCAACAGCACACACAGAATCTGGGGGGAAATAAGAGATTCCCTAGGGCCCTGAAATGCTAATATAGTAAAGTAAAAAGGTGTGTAAAGTAAAGGCAGTCGTACCGTCCTCGTCGGTCAGCACTCGCAGCTCGTCGCTCTCCTTCACGCCCTCGCGGTTGCGCAGGAGCAGTCGGATGCTGACGTTGGTGTACGGCGGGAGGCTGCGGATGGTGTGTTGCGGCGGCACACTCGGCGTATCGTAACACACCTCCTCGCGCGTCTCCTCTTTAGCGCTGGCCGTGTAGCGGTACTGCACCGTCAGGTTGTAGCTGTAGCAGCGCGTCACGTTGTATCCGAACGGCTCCCAGCGGATCGTGAACTGCCTGGACTTGATGTCCACGACCTGGAGTCTCCGAGGGCCGTGCATGGGATCTGAAGCAGGAGCGTTGCTTTAATACACAGCTTCCAAATGCAAGAAATACAAATACAGCAACAATTAGAATGTAAATGAAATATTATTGCAATGTTGTCTATGTGAATATACAGTAAAGTGTAATTTATTCCTGTATTTCCAGCATCATTACTCCAGTCTTCAGTGTCACATGATCCTCCAGAAATCACTCTAATATGAGGATCTGATGCTCAGTTATGAGTATTATCAGTGTTGGACACCGTTGTGCTGCCTGTATTAAACACACTGAAGCTCGAGTCGAGGGTCACATGACATCTGGGCGACGTCACACCGGGGAATGATGGCATTGTGAAAGCATAAAAGCTTTTGAATGTAATACTATGATATCAGAGGACCTCATTCAGAATGACATACAACTTTTCTTTAATAAATAAATGAGATATAAACTGATGTCATGCATGAGATCTGAAAGATGCAACACAGGAGGAATCATTGCATTTTGGTTAAAGAATAAATATTAAGAAATTATATTTTGCTTAAGCAAATGAAGGAGCAATTTTAGGATATTTGTGACATTCTTTTCATGACAATGTATTTTTATTTGAATGAGAATATTTTTTTTTTTGTTGCATTAAACAATTTGTTGTTTAATAAAAAAAAATTTTAATGCAAAACATAATTTGTATTTCTTTCATATATGATCCACTGGTGTTTGTGAGATTCCCCCAGTTGTGGCGCTGGTAACAGAATAAAGCCTGTTCTCGAAGCGTGTGTAAATCCGAGCTGGATTCCTCAGACGGGCTCGCGCTCGACTCCCTCGGGAACGCCAGCTCTGGTAATGGGATCAATTTCCATTCCGGGCTCAATTTGAGCACCATTTCTGTGGGATTTGGCTGTACAGCTCTCGTGTTCACGACGCGAAGGCAATCTGATGTTCCTGATGAGGAACCGAGGAGCTTAACCTGCTTCTCCTCTTCAGACGAGCCGACCGCACACACACACACACACACACACACCTGTTCACGCGGAGCGGGTGTATTACAACACGAGCTGCTAAAGCACAGGGAAATGAAGCGAGCGCTCATCTTTATTCTGTGCATGTGTGGCTGAAGATTAAAACAAGGGTTTGGAAACAGCGTTTAATCAGAAGCGTGTGAGGATCCACTAGAGGAGAGAGTTTAACAGACTCACGGCGCACATTAATCATTAACACAGGCTCAAACCAAGCTCTCCATTCCTGCAGTGACGACACACACTCGCCTTTAACAAGACAAAGACTGAGAACAGACTGTTAATGTGAACTGTGCATCTCACATCTCCATCGTCCTGAGGGAAACACACTGCACTTCATCTTTAACAAGCCTGAGATCAGATTATAATGTGATAGCACGATCTGCTCTGTTAGATGAAGGACTCCATTAAAAGCAGATTGAGTTCATGTACAATACGCTCATATTCATCATAATCGCATCAGATGTCAGCGCTGCTCGTTTCCCAGTCGCTGTGTGTGAAAGTGAGCAGTTTTACCCAAACCGTGGGAGTAAAAGCGTCCAGATCACACAATAACCTGATCACACACACACACACAAACACACACACACACAGAGAGAGAGAGATCACACAATAACCTGATCACACACACACACACACACACACACACAGAGAGAGATCACACAATAACCTGATCACACACACACACACACACACACTGAGAGAGATCACACAATAACCTGATGATCACACACACACACACACACAGAGAGAGAGAGAGATCACACAATAACCTGATCACACACACACACACACACACACACACACAGAGAGAGATCACACAATAACCTGATCACACACACACACACACACACTGAGAGAGATCACACAATAACCTGATGATCACACACACACACACACAGAGAGAGAGAGATCACACAATAACCTGATCACACACACACACACACACACACACACACAGAGAGAGATCACACAATAACCTGATGATCACACACACACACACAGAGAGAGAGAGAGATCACACAATAACCTGATCACACACACACACACACACACACACACAGAGAGAGATCACACAATAACCTGATCACACACACACACACACACACTGAGAGAGATCACACAATAACCTGATGATCACACACACACACACAGAGAGAGAGAGAGATCACACAATAACCTGATCACACACACACACACACACACACACACAGAGAGAGATCACACAATAACCTGATCACACACACACACACACACACTGAGAGAGATCACACAATAACCTGATGATCACACACACACACACACAGAGAGAGAGAGATCACACAATAACCTGATCACACACACACACACACACACACACTGAGAGAGATCACACAATAACCTGATGATCACACACACACACACACACACACACACAGAGAGAGAGAGAGATCACACAATAACCTGATCACACACACACACACACACACACTGAAGCATTATGGGATACGTGCGGCTGAGGACTGACACCAATACATCAGATATATTATTGCAAAATAAACACAGAATTCCCTGTAATCTGTATTGCACATTTAAAAAATGGATATTAAATATTAATTTGAGTGTAGTTTGTTAAATATACACTATTGTCTGTGAAAATATTATTCCAATGTGAATATACAGTAAAACAGTGTAATATTACTCCAGTGTAAATCAGCTGTTCTCTATGTGAATATACAGTAAAGTGTAATTTATTCCTGTGATCAAAGCTGATGTTCAGCATCATTACTCCAGTCTTCAGTGTCACATGATCCTTCAGAAATCACTCTAATATGAGGATCTGACGCTGAGTTATGAGTATTATCAGTGTTGGACACGTGTGTTAGAGACGGAGCCGTCTGTACGGTTGTAAACGCGCCGCTGTTCTCCCGCTCCCCGTGGCGTTCGGCTCTTTCCCTCAGGAGTGTGACTGCGGATGAAAGGATTCGAGAGCGAGAACAATCGAGCACTTCGGCGCTGCGCTATTGTAAAATATCCGAATTTAAAACTTTTAAATGAGAGCTTGATATTCTGCAAAGACGGAAACCTAGTGATTTTCTCTTTCACTTCCATCTCAGGCTGTGTCTAAAGCGGTGTGTGTGAGAGAGAGAGAGAGAGAGAGAGAGAGAGAGAGATGAAATGGCCGGATCGAGGACAGCGTCTCTGATTGAGAGAGAAGTGCTGCCTTAACAGAGGAGGGTGAAACCCTGCTGATCCTGAGAGGGAATAATGAGACTCGGAGCATTAGAGCCGGAATAACAGAGAGAGAGAGAGAGAGAGAGAGAGAGAGAGAGAGAGAGAGAGAGAGAGAGAGAGAGACACACACACTGACCGGCAACAGAGCCTTTCCATCTCAACACAATCATGTCATCAATAAAGATTTTCACTTATTCACACCATTATGACTGACTTAAAGGTGACATATTACGCCTCTTTTCACCAGATGTATAAATCTCTCGTGTCCCAGAATGTGTGTGTGAAGTTTCAGCTCAAAATACCAGATCATTTATTATAGCTTGTTAAATTTGGCCCTTTTTGGGAGTGAGCAAAAACTCTGTTTGTGTGTGTGTCCCTTTAAATGCAAATGAGCTTTAGCTCCGCCTCCGTTCAGAAGAGGGCGGAGCTTCAGAGACTCCGGCAATAACAACACAGGCCGATCTCACTGATCCAGAGTCAGGAGTAACAGCAGCGAGTGCAGCCTTACGGAGAGACTCAGGGAGAGCTTCACTTTTACACGTTTCTGAATGTTAGCGGAGACATTTGTGTAGTTGTTGTGGAGTTACACTGATCATCTCCTCATCATGTTGAACTCTTCCACAAGTGTCCACAGTTCCTGAGGTGTTTATAAGACAGCGCTGACATGTTCTGGTCAATAGTGTTCAGTGTCGTCTGTGCTCGACCACAGAACAGTTTCAGGCTTTGCTGGATCTTCTCCAGTGCGTTAGAACTGGTCTCTGTTGGCGCTCGCCGAACCCAATGTCGCTGGTGTGTGTGAACGTGCAGATTAAGGGCCGGGAATATTATAATAAGATCCTCTTCATACGCCAGAATCTCAAAATCTAAAGTTTCCCTTTACACGTTCTCTGTGTCGGTAGAAGCACACGATTACAGCACTTACACACGGGAAAGTCAGATTTTCATGATATGTTCCCTTTAACCCTCTGGGGTCTGCAATCACGCCGGCGTGATCTGCTCGCTTTTTTTCTTATCAGTGCAAAAGAGACTCAAATAACTCAGTCGATTTTTGTCATACAGGCAAATGTTATACATCAATCGATCCTGTTAAGTTTCTATTTTTTTGTGGATACTCACAATAAAAACAAAGTGTTGTGCTTTTCACCAAATAAAGAAAAACAAACATGATGCGAGTTCTGCGTTCTCTCTGTCAGTGAAGTCCATTCTGAAACGCGTCCTAAGATTAACTGTAACTCCGCGATTAGGCCTACTTGTCATACAGGCACGAGAGGTTTTTCTTTATGAAGCTTTAATTCTCTTCTTTTAAATGAAGTAATTTATATTAAAAAAACAAATATTCTCAGTTTATGCAATCTGTATGAAAAGAGAGTGCTGTCAGTATTTTTTTCCCCAGCTCATTACACTTCATTACGCGTTAATCTGACACGCCCACGGAGGACGCGCGCTATTCAAACGCAAATGTCGAGGCAAGCCATGACAATGCCCACATCGAGTAGGGTATAAACGGAGGTCGGAGCCAGCTGCAAATGGGTGGGTTAGCAGCAAGTAGGTGGAGCTTTAGCCGCAAGTGGGCTGTACAAACTTCCAGAGGATTTTGATTGGTTTATTTAGTATCACCTGTGTGTTGTAGTAGCTATTGGTTTATGCTCCACAGTTGGTGGCGGTAATGTGTAAGTTTTGTTGCGATCCATTAGAAAACAAAGAAGAAAATGTCAGCGTTCACATGTCAGCGTGCCGTTGAGATGAAGGGGTAAGCTTGTTGTACAGTTTTTAGTTTTGTAAAAAAGCATTATAAGTTCTGAAAAAGACCATTTCATTATGGCGTTTGTACACTGTTTAGTCTTGATGTTTTAAAAAAGAATAAGGGTAAAGTGTATCCAAATAAATTTCTGTAGTTTTTATAGTAGCACACAAATTACAAAATCTGTAACGTGCATGATTTCTACAATTTGCTCTCCAGATTATGGATTCTGAAGACCATAATAAGGTATTGTGGCAGTGTAATTTTTGTACGTTTTAGGACTGCATTGATTTTCAAATTGTAAATGTCTTAAACGTTTTGTAAATGGATTTGATATTAGAATACAACTCCTAACTTAATTGTACAATGCATGCAATTCTTTTAAAACTTGTTATCATTGTAGTTATGCTTTTTTCTCTGTAATCCACAATGTAATGTAATGTAATTGAAACATTTGTTTTAATATCATAATTATTTTATAAAATGTATTACTCATATCAATCAGTGAATAAAATGTGAAACGCATCTTATTGTGTTTTAGGTTCACTTATCAGTGAAAGATGTGCAGGACACTCTTGAGGCATACCAGTGGCACCAGAGGCACACACAGTTTCACTGTCCGCTTTGTCCTAAGGACAATATAAAATTTGATGAGAACTTCCAGGCAACAGGCCACCTTCAGTCCCATTTATCTTGAGTGGTAGTACATGGGTGTAAGTTGACCAAAATATTATTGTTATATTCACTATGAATAGGAGATCGTATCCAATCGTAATCAATTGCTGTTACCCATTTAACTTTTTTTGTGTTTCTTTGCATATTATAGTATGCACTGTATGTTGTTCTGGGACAGAAGTTTGACTTCACTGTAGGAAGTATTAATTTTTTTGTAGCTACATGCATTTTAATATAATTGAAAATTATACTAATTCATTACTTTATGTACACAGCTAAACATGAAGAACATAAGAAAATGGTGGTGTGCCATCTTGCTTGAAAATTTCTTTTTAGAGTAAGTGTGAAAAAAATTAGCTGTACTTTTAACACAAAGTGTTTTTAAGAATCCCTTAAAGAAGTGAAGAAATCTTGTTCACTCTGTAAACTGTTTTGGGAAGTCATGGAACGGAATGATTTAGTGACTCGCTCATAACACTACTTTTACTTTCAGTAAAAATATATTCTGCAGACCCTTTGAGTGAAAAGGAGTAGCAAAGTGTTTCAGTGATGATGAAAATCAGCAGGTGTAAACACTACTTGCTCTATCAAACTCATTTAATATCTGTTCTTAATACTATTAGGGGTTGGCAAGATTTTGAAATGTTGTTGTATTCATTGGTGAATACGTTTTTAAAAAAAAATTATATTGGACCATTAATTAGATTAATGGTCTACTTGAAGACCATACTACTTGAAGTTGTTCTTCAAGAAGGAGATGCTGCCTACATGCCCCTGTCATTGGCTTGCTCAAGGTTCAGGGACATAGTTGGGGATGACAATTTCAAGAATCAGGCACACTTCTTATGGCTAGAATGTAAATATTGACATTAAAAAATAAAACGCATAACAAGAACATCATTGATAATGTTAAATGTTATGTTCATTTTTTTCAGCTCAGGTGTTGCATGCTGGAAAAATAAGTCATCTCACTACAAACAGCTCTTCTGGAGAATGTACTCAATCTCCACTTGTTTGGAGTGTGGGTTTGAGTACAAATGCTGCATACCTGGTACGTTTTGTGTAAATTGGTGATGAATAAACTAGTTGTTAGTCTAAAGGAAAACTAAAAATCTAATTTACTTATGTCATCCCTTGGAGTTAAAAAGTTCTGGACACCATTCACTTGCATGGCATGGAGCTACAGAGCTGATAAATTATTCGTAAATGTTCAATGTCAACTATAAACCCTATAGTTCTTATTGTGCTTCTTGTGTATCCACCAGGTTATGCTGGGAAGGGAAAGCAAGGCGAGCTCAAGGGCATTTATTCAGAAACCTTCCACCCTGGATTTTGCAGTTTTCACTGCATGCAGATCAGTTCTAATGAGCTGATATAGTGTACTTACAAATAACAAAAGAAAAAACTAAAAATAATAAAATAAAATAAACACTTTTGCAATCAATTCTGAGTGACTTGTACATGATTTTATTCATTGAAAAAAATAATTTATCCACCCTGAGATTTAAATGTAATACATGTGTAAAACGTTCAGAACAACATTATTCTGTTTTTTTTTTATTATTATGCAGTAAAGATGGATGGTAACCTTTTTTTTTTTTTTTACATTAGCGAAATGTTTTTCATGTATTTACACATTCACTTCACTGAGTCCAATTGCATCACATTTTAATGTAAATTTACTTGATACTGTAGAATATGTAGCTAATATTCAGAAATATGCTTGAAATAAGGCCTACAGCCTGATGAATTTAAAACACCATCACTTTAAGTATGGTAAAAAGGTGTAAAGACGTGACTTCATCATTGACAGTGAGTGGTATTGGACACACACAATAATAACAAAGCTGTAAGAAATCAGACCATGATGAGGAACGTAATATTTGATCGTTTATTTTCATTACTGTCGCTACTTCCTGCCATTCTCATTCACCGCCGTCCTCGGCAATGACAGCTTGGGGATTTCCGCATAAGCTCCTCCCACTTGCGGCGTAAACTCCTCCTACTTGCACATTTGTGAAATCCCTCCTACTTGCGGCATAAGCTCCTCCCACTTGCGGCGTAAGCTCCTCCCACCTGCAGGTCTCCGGGCTGCAGCGATACATACATGCCCACATCAGCCGTTCCACCGCGGCGGTAAAATGTGTGGTGTATTTGCTGCCTTTTACCGCTAAGAGGCGCTACAATCATAGACTCTGAAAAGTGTTCGTTTATTCCGGTTTATTCTCTCTAATGTGTAATCTGCTGCCGCACCGCGCTGATTCAGAGCGATTGAAAGCTGGTAGCAGATGAATTCAACAAGTGAAATGTAGTTAAAATAATTCATAATCACAATACTGAAATTAGGCTACTGAAATGTAATTGAATAAATAATGAAAACATTTCAACATAAAACAGTGCAATAAAAACATTTAGGCTACATGAATGAGGCTTTACAACTTTATCAGCGTACAGACGATAGCTCAGTGATCAACGCAACGACACGAGCTTCGAGGAGCTTCAATCCACCCGAGATCGAATCTCAATGTAGCATACATGTTGTTAACCGATGTTGGCCTACAGCGTTTATATTTTACCACCTTGATGCTTAAATAGCTAACTGTTTATATCTGTTTACTTATTTAAAGTCAAGAGTTTTGTTTAATTATCATTACAACATAAATTTGCTACATTCCTGTAGAACCGCAGCCGCTGCACAAAGGACAAAAACTGATGAAGGAAGATTGTCAGCCGATTGCATCAGAAAATGAAAATGAAGAAGCTCGTCTTTAGTCTGCTAAATTATTGTGTAATGTAAAAGAACACTAAAATTACTTATGTTTGAAACCAAGTTCGAACATTTCAAGGTTTAAATAAAGTGTCGGGACAGTTTTTTTTATTTAAAACAGGGTTGCATCGGGTTTAGAGTTTATTTCTTTTGCGATGCAAAATAAGAAACACTAGGCTAATCTTATTCTTGCGACATTTTAAATTTGTATTGCCAAAGAAATTACAGCTATATTAAACAATTAAAACAGTAGGCCGACAAAACGAAAATTGTCCAAAGAAACATAATTAAATTAAAAACATGCGTTTTTCTTTGCCTCTCTCGCGCTGGATCTCTTTTTAACAAGTTTATTTAGTCTCCCTCGCTGCGCGCGCGGGTCTCTCTCTCGAAATTAATCATTTCAGGGTAAAAACACATCATACAGCTGATAATACTGTATATGTCGCTGCGTGTCAGCCATACAAATCACGAAAAAATTATTTAACCTTTAATTGTTGCTTCAAAGGCACAGCATGCCTTGTTGAATTCACCTTACAATAACTTCAATTGAAATTTTGTGTGAAAAAAACTTTAAATAGGCTACAATAAATAAACTACAATATTTATAATTTAATAAGATATGGGGCCTACATTTGGACACAGATTTATCCTTACAATAATTTTGCCTGCTCATCAGGCTGGCTATCCGACACTCTCCATATGAAAGAGGAACATTAACACCTTTGTCCAGCAACTGTCCCTCCAACCCCCCCCACAGGCTATCGGAGTCTGAGGCTGACTTAACACAAAGAGAAGTCGCAATTCACACTTAAATCGCTATTCTAGACAGTGTTGATAATGAAGGAATTAAATGATTTAAGTTACATGTAGCCTAGTGATATTTCTGTCATAAAAGTTTATTACTAAATATTTCATTATTTCAATAATTGATGAAATAAAACTGGTTTGGGGCAGCTTTTTCCAAGCAAAACTAAATATAATCTGAAAAAACGCTTGTTAATTTGTTGTCATGAACAAAATGTTCAGCTCAATATTAAAGTCTACAAGATCTTTGGATCCTTACAACCAGGCATGCAATTTGTGAATTAAGTTTTTATTTTATTTTGTATTATTCAAATAAATATCGAAACACGGTGCTTCGTGGTAATGCTGCTAAATTAAATAACATTTATAGAATAATTATGAACTTAAATTAAACAATATCGCAACATTTCGACAAATACATTATTTGATCTGTTTTTACATTTTAATTCAGGGCGATTTAGCCTACATTTAATTAGAGCGATTTTCACCCTTGTCATTTTCTCATTGGGAAGCGCTTCCATTACATGTTTGAGTAGATCCTCTGTACCTCTCGTTTTCATATGGATTACATAATCAGATAACATTTATTAGCCTAAATATTTAGACATTTAAAGGCTTTAGACATAGCCGATTTCTTATCGTGACTGAGCTGAAGTGGCTTTCGGTTCATTTTTGTGACGCGCAGTTCCCGGAGACAGAGACGACAGATAGCTATACTGTTTTACAGTTTACAGTTTTGAACGATGTAAGCTACTCTACTCTTATCAGTATGACCAAAAAATTACGGAGTCGCCTATTAAGTTATTTTAGCTGTAATAATGAGAAAAATAAATTAATCTAAATGAACGCGCCGCCGCGTTTGTCGAACACTAACTCACCATGCCAGAATAAAACCCGACTTTAGAAAAATGCATAGGGCCACTCGGCGTGGTGTGCCAGAACACTTAATTATAAACTTCAATATTTCATCCAAAATAATCTCAACACGCTTTGTGAAATTTTGAAAAGCCGTGCATGCATTAAGGCCACTGGAACTAATGAACAACTGAAACGCTGGTTTTGATTTTATTGTTTGTCGTTTAAACGTGCCTGTTGCATATCTCTATTTTATATATTTGATATTGGTGAAGTAGCCTATAGCATTGATTACTGTGGAGGGAGGGGTGTGGGGATTATAATAATTCAGCAGAAGCAGGGATGTTTAGACCAGAAGGAAATCCCCGTCCCTCCTGGCAAATCACACTTTACTTAAAACCATGTTTTTAAAAACTCTAGGTTGTAGGGAACAGACCTCTCTGCCATGCGCGCGCACGGTTTGGAGCACAATATCTGTCTCGCGTGCGCGCTCGCTCTAGATAGATTACGGGATATTTTAACTAATTTGCGGTATAACTAGTCGATCACGAGTGGCTCAACAGGTAGATCTATAGATAAACTATATCTTTCAGGAATTTGACCGACCGGGTTGACACTTCAGCGTGAGAAATCGGGGGTGTGGCGTGAGAGCCTGGAATCAAACAAATATATATATATATAGGCTATATATAATTAATTTTTTTACAGAACTGCTTTTGAAATTACGATTGGTAGCCAATTATTATACAGATGCAAAGTCGTTCTACCGCTCGGCTATGAATTTTCTCACTGAGAAATACCCAAACGTTTGTTTCTCACATGAGCGAGAAAACGTTTTGTCTTTAGCCTGTGAGTGTAGGCCTACTTTAGCCTTTTACAGTTTTAAAAGATTATATCTTATCTGTATGACCAACAATTTGTTGTAGGCTTATTTGTAAATTACCATAACTTGTAGTATTTCATCCTTAGGCTACTGTTAATAGACATTAACTTACGTTTTGCTAAATGTCCCTTTGCGCCACCTGGCGGTCATTTCGCGTACGACTTTGAAATGCGACTGGTTTATTTTTACCGCGGTGGATGGCTAAAAATGGTATGTGGATGGCTATAAGGTGTGACTAAAAATGTGCTTTTGGCTTTCATTTATATTTTGATTGTTTGTATATATATATATATATATATATATATATATATGTGTGTGTGTGTGTGTGTGTGTGTGTGTGTGTATATAAATATTTATTTATTTATATATATATTGTCCTTGCATTCTTTCTTGTGTGACACCCCTGAATGAAAGGCTCATTAGTATGCAGTCTGCTCAGGTGAGAACTGCCTAATTATTCATGAGGGGGTTGGGCCGGTCCGCCCATCCGCATATTGCCTTTGCAAACAAAAAAATGTTTTTCACAATTTAAAACAATCTATTGTTTTATGTGAATGATTAGGCAGAATGATTTTCAGATCAATTCGAAGCAAAAACTCTAGGCGACAACATCCACTAGTCAA
>NW_026607299.1:400000-405000 GCF_029890125.1 Rhinichthys klamathensis goyatoka
TATACAGTAAATACTCTAAATGTTTTATACCTTATGGGAACAGTCCCCTTCCCTCCAAAATTAAACACACAAAAAATTAATTAAATTCAAATATATATACATACAGTATATATATATATCAGACTAATTAATGTCATTTCATTAATAGATTGGTGTGCCAAGAGTGACATTAGTCTTCACTTAGACTGAGTTAAGCAAGAGTCTTGTAACTAATTATAATAGGACATTATAGCCATAAAAAAATCAAAGTACTTGGATACTCAAGTACATTTGAAGGCAAATACTTTTGTACTTTTACTCAAGTGAATGTTTAAAGGCAGCACTTCTACTTTTACTTGAGTAAAATTTTACCTTGAGTATCTTTACTTTTACTCAAGTACATGGTATGTGTACTTCGTCCACCACTGCGAATATGTGCAGCGAGGCGGATTAGCTGAGGTGACGCTAACGCTAGCAGTGACATCAGCGGCAATCCACCTGTCACTCAAGAGGCCACGCCCTTAATATAATTTAAACGAATGAGTTATAAAAAAATTCACCCGCCTCACAGTCGTCATGAAGGGCAACATTAGCGATATAGACCAAAACCACTTTTAGCCCCAGACTGTAAACATGTTTTTTTCTGCTGTAAAGTTGGGCATTTTAACATGCGGGTCTATGGGACTGAGTCTCTTCTGCAGCCGGCCTCTAGTGGCCAGTGGAGGAACTGCAGGTTAACTCACTCAGTGTCGGATTAAAGAGAGAGAGGGAAGGTTAACGCGTGGTTCAGTCGCACTAATAAACATGCCGAGGCTCGTGATGGAAACTGTGCTTCAATCTGACGGCGTTTCGCTTGAACACACGGAAACACCCGGAGCGTCTGAGCCCGACACACATCACACAGTTTCATCAGCATTACTTATTAGTGACGTCTAATAACTCACAGAAACTACTTTATCTGAAGACCTGGACGACATCATGTCAGACACGCTGTGTGAACCTCAGCAGCTGAACGTGAGTGTGTGACAGTCATGTGACACTCGTGCGGTCAGTGATGCGTGCGGGCGGACATCGGGTCACATGACCAGAGCAGTCTCCGCCCTTGTGGTGGTACACACACTATATCAGATTATGAACATCTGAATAGTAAACATAATAATAATACAAAAAAATATACAATTAAATAAAAAATAAAATAAAATAATAGAATAGAATAAAAATAAAAGATTAAAAATAAAAAATAAAAAATATCTAATGTGAGTAAATGGTGACAAAATTTACATTTTTGGCCGAACTTTGTGGAACATCAGTAAAGATTGAAAACGTTTTCCTCTAACGACAGTCACTCTAGGATTTTAACTGCACTCAAGAACACGTAGTTCGTTTAGGAGGCGAGGCGCGTTCCTTCGTTCCTGTGGCGTGAAGTGTGTGTGTGTGTGTGTGAAGCTGCCCGGAGCGCTGGCTCCTCCCGTAGGGATCGGAAGAGAGTAACTCCAGAGTAATGCCCTACTTCAGGGATAAAAGGCAGGTTTACTCTATTTACCGCGGTACTCATGTAAAATAGATTATAAAGAGCTGCTGAAATATGCAGGTCTGAAAACAGACGCCGATCATGTCTGATTCACTGCAGCTCCTGTTAGAACATCACACACACACACACACACACACATTCTCACACACACAAATACACTCACTCACACACACACACACACACACACACACACACACACACACACACACACACACACACACAACCAAAACTAGTGTCAAAACTTATGAAGACTAATTGAAAGGACAAACTGAAAATAAAAAACAGAAGCTAAATTAAAAATTCACGACTAGATAAAAACAGATCTGAACACTAGACATCATGACAGAGTGTGTGTGTGTGTGTGTGTGTGCTGCGACTGAACGCCCGCGGATGGGAACGTCGCGCGACTGTGTGTGTGCAAAAACATAAACAATCTGTTTAAGAGTTTCGTCTCATTTTGACTCCGTCTATTTATCCGTATCTGGGGCTTTTTGTCAGGATAAATAATGGCAGAACGCTCAAGTCACAAGTGCAGGAGATGAGTTTGTCAGACTTCATTTGTTCGCATTGTGTCTCAGACGCAGAGCCGCACACATGACACACACACACACACACACACACACAGGCAGAAGGAACAGGAAATTGCATCGCCTGTTCAATAGGCCAATGAGATTAGACAGAGAGAGAGGGAATTACCATAGAAATGATGTTTCAGGCCTAAAACTGAGGCCTTCTGGGAGAAAAACACAACTGGGAAAGAAATAGAAAAACGCATTTCTACTCTATTAACGAAACGCTGAGCTTCTTTACACACGTCTGCCATCCGTGCTTCTCTTAACGCTCAGCTTTCCCATTCCCGGCACAGATTTGACACCTCACACACACGAATTATGGAAAACAAGAAAACACAGAGTCTTATGAGACTCGCTCACGTCAACTTTCCCGACGTGCAGAGAAACTACTTCTGTCTTCCAGTCGCATTTCCATGCATTTGTAGCGCAAAGTTTTAACACATTTTTTTTGGTGATGCATATTTGTCCATCGTTCAGATTTCTGCATCATAATCATGTTTTTGATATTGAATTTATTCAAATCATCATAAATCTGTCCTGAAAATATATTCAGTTCAAAAGTATGAATTTATTAATTATAGATTAATTGATTATAAAAACAAAAAGGTGGTTAAACACATTACAGAAATCTGACCCGTTTCATTTATGAATGACAGACAAATACGCATCAGATTAAGTTTATTAGTTAGTTTGTGTTAAATCTGTGGGATACAAATAAATGGAAAGGTATGGAAGCTTGTTTCCGACCACAGAATAAAACATTTTAAAAGATAATTGCAACTTTATCTCGCAATTCTGACTTTATAACTCGCAATTCTGACTTTATAACTCACAATTCTGACTTTAACTCACAATTCTGACTTTATAACTAGCAATTCTGACTTTATATCATGCAATTCTGACTGTAACTCGCAATTCTGACTTTATATCTCGCAATTCTGACTTTATATCACGCAATTCTGACTGTAACTCGCAATTCTGACTTTATATCACGCAATTCTGACTTTATATCTCGCAATTCTGACTTCATATATCGCAATTCTGACTTCATATCACGCAATTCTGACTGTAACTCGCAATTCTGACTTTATATCTCGCAATTCTGACTTTATATCTCGCAATTCTGACTTTATCTCGCAATTCTGACTTTATATCTCGCAATTCTGACTTTATCTCGCAATTCTGACTTTATATCTCGCAATTCTGACTTTAACTCGCAATTCTGACTTTAACTCGCAATTCTGACTGTAACTCGCATTTCTGAATTTATCTCGCATTTCTGACTTTATATCTCGCAATTCTGACTTTATCTCGCAATTCTGACTATATCTCGCAATTCTGACTTTATATCTCGCGATTCTGACTTTATATCTCACAATTCTGACTTTATATCTCACAATTCTGACTTTAACTCGCAATTCTGACTATATCTCGCAATTCTGACTATATCTCGCAATTCTGACTTTATATCTCACAATTCTGACTTTATCTCGCAATTCTGACTTTAACTCGCAATTCTGACTATATCTCGCAATTCTGACTTAATATCTCGTGATTTCTGACTTTATCTCGCAATTCTGACTTTATATCTCGCGATTCTGACTTTATATCTCACAATTCTGACTTTATATCTCACAATTCTGACTTTATCTCACAATTCTGACTTTAACTCGCAATTCTGACTATATCTCGCAATTCTGACTTTATATCTCACAATTCTGACTTTATCTCGCAATTCTGACTTTAACTCGCAATTCTGACTATATCTCGCAATTCTGACTTTATATCTCGTGATTTCTGACTTTATCTCGCAATTCTGACTTTAACTTGCAATTCTGACTCTATCTCGCAATTCTGACTGTAACTCGCAATTCTGACTTTAACTCGCAATTCTGACTTTAACTCGCAATTCTGACTTTATATCTCGCGATTTCTGACTTTATATCTCGCAATTCTGACTTTATATCACGCAATTCTGACTTTATCTCGCAATTCTGACTTTATCTCGCATTTCTGACTTTATCTCGCAATTCTGACTTTATCTCGCAATTCTGACTTTAACTCGCAATTCTGACTTTAACTCGCAATTCTGACTTTATATCTCGCGATTTCTGACTTTATATCTCGCAATTCTGACTTTATATCACGCAATTCTGACTTTAACTCGCAATTCTGACTTTATCTCGCAATTCTGACTTTATCTCGCGATTTCTGACTTTATAACTTGCAATTCTGACTTTATATCACGCAATTCTGACTTTATCTCGCAATTCTGACTTTATATCACGCAGTTCTGACTTTATTACTCCGGCATGAGAAACGTCACGTTTACGCCAGTAAGATTCTCCACCAAATCTAAAACAACTGCATATGCATTAATATTAGATACAATGCGAATAATGAAATGTTACTAGAGGTGAAACAGCTGTAAGATACAGACATTTAGCAGGAATTCATTGCATGTTGTCATTTCTCCTGGTGTTGTTGAGGACGACTCCTGCCATGTTAACCCTCGGCGCACTGGTAACCGTACAGGAGAGATACACATCAGCAACCCTGCCAGTGTTACTGTGTTCATACAGCAATGGAGACGTCACACTGCTTTATAGTCCAATCATAGAGGACGAGGCCTTACCATGGAAAACTGTGTGTGTGTGTGTGTGTGTGTCTGTGTGCAAATAATGCATGCATTCCCTAGGAATCAAACACATGACCTTGGTGTTGCGAACGCCACGATCTGCAGTTTCTAGAGAGAATTTGCATAATGTAAATATTACTGCCCCCGAATAGTCGATTAACCGTTATTAGTCCACAAGAAGTGGCGAAATCATGTCGTCTGTGACGGACAGATCATTAACAGCAGGAAATCCAAACATTCGCCTATTATTATTCGACCTCAAATATGGCTGATCACTTGA
>NW_026607299.1:410000-417500 GCF_029890125.1 Rhinichthys klamathensis goyatoka
CAATGACAAAATGTACGCAAAACTTACAGTCTCTCACTTTTTTATGACTTTTATGATTTTTATGACTTCAGCTTCTCATCACATCTTCTGTCCAATCAAATGCTCTCTAGAATCTAAAGCTCCGCCCCCTCTGCTATAAACACCACCGCTGACACACGGAGCAATGTGTGTTGGAGTGTGTGTTCGGTAGCGCTCGGATCCGCTTCCATGAGCTGTCAGTCTGTGAGCTAAACTAAACGCTATTGGCTGTTTGAAAAGGGGGAGGAGCCATTCAATATGTCCCGCCTTAACTTCCTGTTTCAGTGGAAATGACGTCAGTGCATCAAACTAAGCTGCGCGTTCCAAGGCACTTCAGTGGGACTTTAAGTGACATCAAACTGTGGTGATTCACTAGAGATGCAGGGCCCTGTCACACACTCGGCGCAACGCAAGTGTTTTGCTAGTTTCAGCCTGACGCAGTTTTTATTTTCATTCCCCACATTGTTTAAATAGCAAATGCATTTGCGCCAATCTGTGGCCCATGGGCTGCTGGTCTGAGCACCAGGTGTGTGTTCAGGCGCAGTGTGGACCCGCCTGTAGGCTCTTATTACTAATGCGCCCTTGAAATAACAACAAAATATTGCGCCATTGACTTTAGACCAGGTTTCAGTTGGTCAATGACGCAGTGTATTTCAGTTGCGCCTGAACACACCTCGTGTCCACTTTGCTTATTACACACACAGGGACACACAGCAGCACACAAACATGCCAAATATGAAAAATAAAAGGATTACTATGTAAAAGATTATTATTGTGTGCATAAAGATATGGTGGAATCCGGCTTGTCCCGTAGATGTTTTGCTTGAGAAGCGTTCAGTTTTTCCGCTTGCAAATTCCTCCATGTAAATAGCGAATCCGCCATGCGAGCGCAACTGGCTTTTAAAGGGAATGTGAGATGAGACTCTGATTGGTTTATAGCACGTCACGCCCAAAACACACCCGTTACTCATTAAGAGAATAGAGACGACCCTTTTAGACCAGCTCTGGGAGCGCCGTAGCCTGGTTAAAACCAGAGCATCTCAGGTGTAACTGAGTTATGGTCTAGCAAAGTGTCATAGACAAATCATTTCCAGAGGGGCGTCACCAACGGCCGTCGCGGATAGAGCTAAACCCAATCAGAGCGCTGAAGGAGATGGTGTATGCAGAGCGGCGGAGACACATCTCCGAGTGTTGTTCTTTGCTCGGTTTTTAACTAAAAGGAAACGTTCAAATGGCTTAAAACAGACGCGATAGCTGATTGGAACGAGTGATGTTCGACGGCGGCATCCATCTTTGTAATGTAGGCTACAAAATCTGCTTCAAAACCCCAGCGCTGTCGTCATCGTGTAAAGCCCGCCCCAACGCTTCTGATTGGTGCCACGATTTCAGCGGATTGGAAATGGGCTTGAATGAGCTCTTCGCCAGACTAACTTTCAGAGCAAATCTAAATTAGCCGGAAGTTGTCTGGGTTTTCCCAGGCTAGGAGCGCCGACCATTTTTCCCATCGTTAAACTAGCAAAAGTGGATTCGGACTCGCCATAAGTGTGCTTGCGTTGTGCGCTTTAGACCATGAGCTTAGATCGTTAAAATTGGGCCCCTGGTCACATGACTCGCATGAATAAATCTCAAAAACCCTGGAAGAGATCACTGAATCCAACACCTTTCAAAGCAGAGCCAATGGTTCTAGACAACATTCTGCGAGTCGCAGTGTCACATATTGCATCGCTGACCTGCACACTTGGTTCTGGCCCTCAGCGGGGGTCCTGGCGCTCCGGTGCCGCCCTCGTTCGGTCTGGTGAGCAGAACGCTGATCTCGTACTCGGTGTCGGGGTCCAGGTGGCCGATCTTGTGGTTGGGTTTGTCCACGGGCTGGTTGTCGATCAGGCTCCCGGAGAGAGTGCGGTACTCCACCTCTTTCTCCACGATGGGCCCGTCTCCGTTGATGGAGTTGGCGTTGAGCTGGATCCACAGGTAGGTGGCGCCGACGGCCGTCAGCTGAGGAGGAGCGATGGGAATCGGAGGCTCTGGACACACGGATCAGAACCGTGTTAATCAGGGCTGTGGTCGAGAATACTGTGGTAGAAAACTTTTTAAAAAGTCAGTACATTTAAACATTTTCGTGCTGAGAAACTGCTGATAAAAGACAAAAAATTATATATAATTTTCGAAATAATTTTACATATCAAGTCACCTTTATTTATACAGCGCTTCTTACAGCACAGAGTGTGTCAGAGCAGCTTTACAGAGAGAACAGGAGAATAATGACACAGTGTGTTTCCAGAAGAGAACAGCGTCTCAGTCCAGCTTAAGGAAGCTCAGTGATGCTTCATTATTGTTGAAAAAAAGTTATTAATTTAGTTCCTTTATTTATATATATAGCCGCTCTGGAGTAAACCGTGATGTCATCGTCCAGCTCAGTTCAGTTCTCATATAATGCAGGAAATCAATAATATTGCTGAATATTAAATTAAATGATTTAATATCTTTGCTATTCCTTCCTTATAACTCAGGAAGGAAATAAGGCACAATGAAGTTCCCCGACATGCGATCTGCATCTGGATCAAATGTTGTGCTGATAGCCGAAAGTAATCAAAACAGCATTTGGAACCAATGCAGCCTTTTTGTTTAGCCCTTGACGCCCCCGAATGGGCATTTTTAAAATCTTGTGATCGACGCAATGAATTATGTTGGTTTTGGACTATTTTCAATGGAGAGCATCCACTGTAAGTAATGATGTGCCATTTTCCACGATCTATGCATGTTTCATGAAGTTACGAGCGAAAACGCCACGTGAACGCTACATTTGTCTTTAGTTAGCGTCTGTGGAGTTTTGTGTGTTGTATCTCCGTGAGGAATATTCTCGTGAATGGATTAACTCATTTTAATAGTGAATCTGCTGTAAATAATGATGCGCCATTTTCCACGATCTGTGCATGTTTCATGAAGTTACGAGCAAAAACGTGAGCGAAAAAATGTCAAACTTGTGCCGAGAATGACAGCAAAGCAACTGTGTAGTTGTACAAGTGTGTTTCAAGTGACGTCAGATCCAGGTCACCGGCTATGGAAGCCCCAATGGCCCAAAAGTCAGTGCTTCGCAACACAGACGGGGGGAATTAATTAACGAAAATGTGAAAGTTCTGTCACCAAACCATGTTGTTACATATCCTCGCACTGTTTTAAGTGTGTGTGCGGCGTATACCTGCGTAACACGACTACACCACGGGTTTCATTAGTGAGAGTGAGAGCATTGATGTCAGATTGCTCTGATCTTCATGCTCTAAACTGAAGCACGTCCTCATGGCACTCGAAGGCCTAGTAATTCTGTTAATGAAATGGTAAGATCAGTGAGAAGCTGTTTAATTCCGCCCCGCGTCTCTGGCTTTAATCTTAAGTGGGCACAATTAAGCGACCGCGCAGAAAAGCCACGACTCCCAATCTGGAGTGTAATCTTGTGACGGGGCGGAGTGATTCCTCTGAGCTAATGACTTAAACCAATTAATTTCCTGACCTTCATTGTTTTAGATGAGCCCAATTTCATTAGTCACCAGCCCTACGGTCCTGCTCCAATTCACCCGTGATCCCGTTCCAGAAATGCCCCAAACGCCACACACACACACACACACACACACACACACTAACACTAAAATACACACACACACACAGACTCATATACACACACACACACACACACACACACACTCACAAACACAAATTGACACGCACACACTCACCTCACAAACACAAATTCACACACACATACACACAAACACACAAACTCACACACACAGTGGAGGCGGGGCTCATTTACATATTCATAAAACCGCATATACTTAATGAGGCAAGGGTGTCGAGCTACAGTCGAGATATTTTAAGGCATGAAGAACTTTTTTTCAAGGAAAAAAACTTTGAAATATGTCATTTTGGTGATAAAAGATGACTTTTAAGAGATAAAATAATTGACTACAGGGGGAATTTAGGAGATATGAACGACTCTGCTCTTTTCCCCGCTGTAGAGCCTCGGTGACATCTTAGACGGTCGGGTGTGACTTCTACAATTCCTCAAAGTTTCACGTCTCTAGGACTTACGGTTTGATCTGTCTGATCACTTTTAGGGCAGAATGTTGATCTTTGAAAATCCTAATAACTACAATAGTGTTTCAGCACCACACGATATAACCCCTTAATATATACAGAGAGAACATGGTAACTCTTTATTTTGATGGTCCCCAACAGACATTCAACTGACTATAAGTAACTTTACAACTACATGTCAACTTACTCTAACCCTACCAGTCTACTAATACTCAACTAATACTCTACTAATACTGTACTAATACTGTACTAATACTGTACTAATACTCAACTAATACTCTACTAATACTCTACTAATACTGTACTAATACTGTACTAATACTTTACTAATACTCTACTAATACTGTACTAATACTGTACTAATACTCTACTAATACTCTACTAATACTCTACTAATACTCTACTAATACTGTACTAATACTGTACTAATACTGTACTAATACTGTACTAATACTGTACTAATACTCTACTAATACTCTACTAATACTCTACTAATACTCTACTAATACTGTACTAATACTCTACTAATACTCTACTAATACTCTACTAATACTCTACTGAGAGTTAGTAGACGTGAAGGTGCAACGTTACATATCGTCAACAGAATGTGTTAAAGGGACCATCAAAATAAAGTGAAATCGAGAAAATTAAGATGGAAAACTTACACCTGACATGAACACATGAACACCATCACACACACACACACACACACAGATCTCAGATTGAGAGCTCAGGTCTGTGTACAGGAACCGCACAACAGCGTATCGATCTGAAGCGTGGAGAACGGCAATTACAGCTGTGGTAATGGAGCATCCATCATCCTGGCAGATGTGTGTGTGTGTGTGTGACCAGAGACACACTCCACTACACCAACTTCTCTCCATCCATCTGCTGCTCACACACACACACACACACACTCCATCCATCCGTCTGCTGCTCACACTCACTCGGGACACGAGTCCTGTACAGGGATTATAATAGAGTCAATCATCACTAGTGCTAGTGCTCAGAGTGAAGAGATGAAACATGCACCGTTTCCCCTGCCGAGACGAGCAGATGTTGAGCTGATGTTCACACTGCGTTTACATGCAACCAATTAATCCGCTAGTAATGGGACTGACGGCTCAATCGCACTGAAAGCTTCAAGTAGAACGCCTTAATCGATCCGACTGAGCTCGATCCCAATGAGATTTTGATCGGATTGAAAGGAGTGTTTATTCCTTTTATAATCCGATCGAGAGAACATGTGAACACTTGATCGGACTGAAAACCGAAATTGAAAGGACTGCGCATGGGCACTGATGTAGAAATAGCGTAATATTGTAGAAATAGTGTAATGAAGTAGAACTAGCGTAATATTGTAGAAATAGCGTAATGACGTCGAAATAGTGTAATGACGTTGAAATAATATGATGACGTAGAAATAGCGTAATGTAGAAATAGCGTAATGACGTAGAAATAGTGTAATGTAGAAATAGCGTAATGCAGAAATAGCGTAATGACGTCGAAATAGTGTAATGACGTCGAAATAACGTGATGACGTAGAAATAACGTAATGTAGAAATAGCGTAATGACGTCGAAATAGTGTAATGACGTCGAAATAGTGTAATGACGTCGAAATAACGTGATGACGTAGAAATAGCGTAATGTAGAAATAGCGTAATGACGTCGAAATAGTGTAATGACGTCGAAATAACGTGATGACGTAGAAATAGCGTAATGTAGAAATAGCGTAATGACGTAGAAATAGCGTAATGTAGAAATAGCGTAATGACGTAGAAATAGCGTAATGTAGAAATAGCGTAATGACGTCGAAATAACGTGATGACGTAGAAATAGCGTAATGTAGAAATAGCGTAATGACGTCGAAATAGTGTAATGACGTCGAAATAACGTGATGACGTAGAAATAGCGTAATGTAGAAATAGTGTAATGCAGAAATAGCGTAATGTAGAAATAGCGTAATGTAGAAATAGCGTAATGACGTCGAAATAGTGCAATGACGTTGAAATAACGTGATGACGTAGAAATAGCGTAATGTAGAAATAACGCAATGATGTAGAAATAGCGTAATGTAGAAATAGCGTAATGACGTCGAAATAACGTGATGACATAGAAATAGCGTAATGTAGAAATAGTGTAATGCAGAAATAGTGTAATGCAGAAATAGCGTAATGTAGAAATAGCGTAATGTAGAAATAGTGTAATGCAGAAATAGTGTAATGCAGAAATAGCGTAATGTAGAAATAGCGTAATGTAGAAATAGTGTAATGCAGAAATAGCGTAATGCAGAAATAGCGTAATGTAGAAATAGTGTAATGTAGAAATAGTGTAATGCAGAAATAGCGTAATGTAGAAATAGTGTAATGCAGAAATAGCTTAATGTAGAAATACTGTAATGCAGAAATAGCGTAATGCAGAAATAGCGTAATGCAGAAATAGCGTAATGTAGAAATAGCGTAATGTAGAAATAGCGTAATGTAGAAATAGTGTAAAGCAGAAATAGTGTAATGCAGAAATAGTGTAATGCAGAAATAGCGTAATGCAGAAATAGCGTAATGCAGAAATAGCATAATGTAGAAATAGTGTAATGTAGAAATAGCGTAATGCAGAAATAGTGTAATGCAGAAATAGCGTAATGCAGAAATAGTGTAATGTAGAAATAGTGTAATGTAGAAATAGCGTAATGCAGAAATAGCGTAATGTAGAAATAGTGTAATGCAGAAATAGCGTAATGCAGAAATAGCGTAATGTAGAAATAGTGTAATGCAGAAATAGCGTAATGTAGAAATAGCGTAATGTAGAAATAGCGTAATGTAGAAATAGCGTAATGTAGAAATAGCGTAATGTAGAAATAGCGTAATGCAGAACTAGCGTAATGTAGAAATAGCGTAATGTAGAAATAGCGTAATGTAGAAATAGCGTAATGCAGAAATAGCGTAATGTAGAAATAGCGTAATGTAGAAATAGCGTAATGTAGAAATAGCGTAATGTAGAAATAGCGTAATGTAGAAATAGCGTAATGCAGAAATAGCGTAATGTAGAAATAGCGTAATGTAGAAATAGCGTAATGTAGAAATAGCGTAATGCAGAAATAGTGTAATGTAGAAATAGCGTAATGTAGAAATAGCGTAATGTAGAAATAGCGTAATGTAGAAATAGTGTAATGTAGAAATAGCGTAATGCAGAAATAGCGTAATGTAGAAATAGCGTAATGTAGAAATAGTGTAATGCAGAAATAGCGTAATGTAGAAATAGTGTAATGCAGAAATAGCGTAATGTAGAAATAGCGTAATGTAGAAATAGTGTAATGCAGAAATAGCGTAATGTAGAAATAGCGTAATGTAGAAATAGCGTAATGTAGAAATAGCGTAATGTAGAAATAGAGT
>NW_026607299.1:422500-457500 GCF_029890125.1 Rhinichthys klamathensis goyatoka
TGACCACTCCAGAGCGGGACCTTCCCAATAACAGTGTGTGTGTGTGTGTGTGTGTGTGTGTGTGTGTGTGTGTGTGTGTGTGTGTGTGTGTGTGTGTGTGTAAATGACAGAGGAGCGTTAGATCTGCACACACACGCGAGGGAATCAGTGCGGCTCCAGGGTGCGGCCACACACACTTCTAATAATACCAGACCACGGACAGGTGCACACACACACACACACACACACACAAACACACTCTGCTCTAAAACTAGTGCGCTGATCTACACACTTGCTATGATCTTCACCATGTTGTATCTTCTTCTATCCTCTGGTCAGTGGGAATCAACAGAGACTTAAAGAATTTGAACTCATGTTTGACCACCAGTGCCCCGTAGCTAGACAATCCCCCACACACACACACACACACACACTCACGTTTGACCACCAGCGCCCCGTAGCTAGACAATCCCCCACACACACACACACACACACACACACTCACGTTTGACCACCAGCGCCCATTAGCTAGACAATCCCACACGCACACACACACACTCATGTTTGACCACCAGCGCCCCGTAACTGGACAATCTTACACACACACACACACACTCGTGTTTGACCACCAGCGCCCCGTAGCTGGACACTCCCACACACACACACACACACACTCGTGTTTGACCACCAGCATAGCTGATATGGGGATTTGGATGACTAGTGGTTTCCTGAGCCTGGCTCTGAGAAAACAGAGATTCTAACTATTGGCCAAACTTCCTCACGTAATAACCTAGAATACTGTCTAACACTTGATGGCTCTGTCAAGTCTTCGTCGTCGGTTAGGAACCTGTGTGTGTGTGTGTGTGTGTGTGTGTGTGTGTGTGTGTGTGTGTACTCTTTGATACCAATCTTTCATTTGAAAGCCACGTGTCTAGTATCTGTAAAACCGCATTTTTCCATCTTAAAAATATATCTAAATTACGTCATATGCTCTCATTGACGAATGCGGAACAGTTAGTTCATGCGTTCATGACCTCAAGGCTAGATTACTGTAATGCTCTACTGGGTGGTTGCCCTGCACGCTTAATAAACAAACTACAGCTGGTCCAAAACGCAGCAGCTCGAGTTCTTACCAGAACCAGGAAGTATGACCATATTAGCCCGGTTCTGTCAACACTGCATTGGCTCCCTATTAAACATCGTATACATTTTAAAATATTGCTGATTACTTACAAAGCACTAAATGGTTTAGCTCCCAGTACTTGAGCGAGCTCTTAACGCATTATTGTCCTTCATGTCTATTGGGTTCTCTAAACTCCGGCCAGTTGATAATACCTAGGATATAATTTCTATTATTCAAATCAGTTAAATGATTATTAGGCTGCATAGATTAGGTCAGCCGGAACCGGGAACACTTCCTACAACACCTGATGTACTCGTTACATCTTAAGAAGAATGGCATCTACGCTAATGTTAGTCGTTCCATTTATTCCGAGGTTTACTGAAGTCAGCCGGATCCGGGCCGTATCCAGATCAGCCGGTGGACCTGCGCCTGGACACGTCCACATCTCATCCCTGCAGTGCAGCCTCATCAGCGCTGTGAAGGCCTCATGGACACCTCTACATCTCGTGTCCATCCCGGCGTGACTCCGACCTTCAACCAGAGGAACTGGATAAATATTGTGAATGTTCTGATCCAATCTGACCTCTGACCTGTAATGCTGCCTGAATCATAATCATAATCACACACTGTTCGCTCATTGGCCAGAGGAGAACTGAGCGACGGAGTCTGGGTTCTCACGAGGTTTATTCTCCATTCTGTCCCTGATGGGAGTTTGATCTGCCTTACTTCAGGTGGACGATGACGCAATTTTCTTCTAGAAACAAACTTTGTTGTATTATTTTCATGTTATCACTGTAAAGCTGCTTTGATACAATCTGTATTGTAAAAAGCGCTATATAAATAAAGGTGACTTGACTTGACACACACACACATGCGTTTGACCACCAGCGCCCCGTAGCTGGACACTCTCACACACACACACACACACACACACACTCACGTTTGACCACCAGCGCCCCGTAACTGGACACTCCACACACACACACACACACACACACACACACACACACACACACACACACACACACACGTTTGACCACCAGCGCCCCGTAGCTGGACACTCTCACACACACACTCACACACACACACACTCACGTTTGACCACCAGCGCCCCGTAGCTAGACACTCCCACACACACACACACACACACACACGTTTGACCACCAGCGCCCCGTAGCTGGACACTCTCACACACACACTCACACACACACACACTCACGTTTGACCACCAGCGCCCCGTAGCTGGACACTCCCACACACACACACACACACACACACGTTTGACCACCAGCGCCCCGTAGCTGGACACTCTCACACACACACTCACACACACACACACTCACGTTTGACCACCAGCGCCCCGTAGCTGGACACTCCCACACCCCTCTCTGAGTGGACGATGCACCGGTATCGGCCTGAGTCGCTCTTCGTGGTGTTGAGGATGTCGAAGGTGCCGGTGTAGCGTCTGGAGTTCACCGGTTTCGTGTCCTTCATAGGAGCCTCGCGGCCCCCGATGCCCTGAGGAGCAACAACACACATCAACACACATCAACACACATCAACACACATCCACACACCTTCATAGGAGCCTCGCGGCCCCCGATGCCCTGAGGAACAACAACACACATCAACACACATCCACACACATCTCAACACACATCTCAACACACATCAACACACATCAACACACATCAACACACATCCACACACATCCACACACATCCACACACATCCACACTCCTTCATAGGAGCCTCGCGGCCCCCGATGCCCTGAGGAACAACAACACACATCCACACACATCCACACACATCAACACACATCAACACACATCAACACACATCAACATCAACCTCTGGTGCTCTTCGGTCACTTTTGACCGAAAAATATTACATTTGTCGGAATGGTACGACACTTGGTAAAGGTTTTGGCACTTGCTGTGTGAACACATAAAAAAATAATGGACATGATCTGAACAGATTAAATGGTCCTGAAAGCAATAGTCCCACTTGTGCTCCTCGCGGTCAGAAATGACGCATTGGAAATGAAAGGAGAGTTTCCTCTAGTGGAAGCGTGTGGAACTGCAGCCGAACACACTCTCACTGAACACTCCTTTACTGAGAGATCAGGGTAAAATTTTGAAAACAACTTGTTTAGATTTATGGCTTTGATTTTCTCACATTTTTAAAGTAAAACATGTTTTTGAAAATATATATTTTATATAAAAATGTAAAATAGTATTTCTGCACATTTCTCACAACAATAAACGTAAAATTCTTTTAAAAACGTTTTTCACTTCAGCAATAATCTGCCAAGTGTCGTCTTTGAATAGAGATCAACCTTAAATCTGTGCTTTAAAGCATTCAAGATTTACCACAGTTTAAGTTGGAAATTAAATATTCAGGTCTATGCTCAAAAAGTTCATAAATGGATAATAAATATAGCGTAAATATAATTTAGTACCATAAAATCTCCTAAAAACACAAAATATTGAATAAAAAACATTATCAAACTAAAATATAGTACATTAACTTCATTGAAATAAAAGTTTCGGTCATTTTTTTGACCGACACGCGAAGAGCAGCAGAGGGTCAAACGGCTGAGGACGAAGCTGTCAACAAAACTCAATTATCATCAACTAAGATGTGGAGTTGTGTTATAATGAGTGTGTACGAGTCGTCACCTGTAACCAGAGCATGTAGTTGACGTGATCTTTGGGCTGCCCGTTAATAGTGCACTGGAACGTGGCCGTCTGTCTGGCGTTGACCTCCACACCTTTAATGTGCAGGAAGTGAGGCGTGTTCACTGACACACACACACACAGAGAGAGAGAGAGAGAGAGAGAGAGAGAGAGAGAGAGAGAGACATTAGTGAGTGCTCCAATAGTGAATCAACTCAAATGACTCATTGAATCATGAGTGGACGCCTTTCACCCGGCTGCCTGTCAATCAATCATCAAATGCATCGGCACACATTCCCATCAGGATATAACAGGATCACATTCTCCGGCTCAAGGGCAGCAAGGAACGTTTCCAGACGGAGCGGTTACAGAAATACATCAGAACGAGCTTCAGGACGGAGAAAAACACCTTCATGTTACAGCGCAAGAAATCAAGGTGAGCCGATACTAGAAGATTCATGATCTCTGATTCACAAGCTTGTGATGCTTTCAACCAGAAACACTGTGATTCATGTGTGAGGAGGAGCTTGAGAACGAGGGATGAGAAATGGAGGGAAAGAGTGAAGGTCAAACATCATTCAAAACCATTTATCAGCTGATGAATCACATTAAATGAGGCATTCACAGACGATTATTAAACGTGATGCTGTGCGACTTTATATCCGCTATCATCATCGGCTCCTGTTTATCAAAACTGCCACTTACAAAAGCCAGTTAATAAACGCATTCAATCAAAATTTGAAAGTAACTTGGCGCTTCAAATAACGATTACATCGATTACACCGTTACGCCAGTAGGTGGCGACAAGTGACTGTTAAAAAATGTATTTATCTTTGAATCATTTATTCAAGAGATTCATAAAAAGCACTGATTCATCCAGTAATGAAGTCTTTATGAGCGAGTCATTGAATCATTCACTTATTAATTCAAATTCATTCAAATCTGCTACTGATAAAGTGAAAAAAGCCAGTTAAAAACGCATTCAATATGGGTTTATTTCAATGATGTTACAGTCAACTAAAACTAAAAAATAGTTTTTTGTTAATTGAAATAAAGCTGAAATGAAATATGGGTGAGCTGACCCGCACGCCTCGGCTGAAGAGGGATAAGGAGAGCTCAACACGAGCATGTTCTCTGAGCTGTGTGTGATCGGCTGTGTGTCGGTGAAGAGCAGAGGATTGTGGGTATCCGAGTGTCGATCACACACACACTTACTGCACTGATGACCCTGACGGGAGATTCCTCTGACGGCCAGCAGACCTCGTTCCCCAGACGCCACCATCTCGAACACCAGCTGCAACACACACACACACAGGGGCGTCAGTCCTGGACACACACTTCAGTATCATTACACACACTCACACACTTCAGTATCATTACACACACACACACACTTCAGTATCATTACACACACTCACACACACACTACAGGCAAACTCCGTGTTTATCATGCACTGCACAGTTTGAGCTCTATTTTGCTTCCATAACATGCGACTAGTGGAAAGAAAACATCCGAAACACACATTTAAGTGTTTATTTTATTGAACACACACGCTCGCTCGCTCACACACACACACACACACACACACATCATTCGCCTGATTTATACAACATTTCACTCCTAAAAACATGGCGGAAATGTAATTATATTCTGTCCGTTGACTGTATTTTCTGTCCAAAATCCCCCAAATTCTGTAAAAACCTTTAAATCAAACTAGAGTTTCCAGCCTGGCTTCATCCGATGTTACATTTCTGTTCTGGGAATGTATGCAAATGAGTGCATATTTAAGGTAATGCCTCATTTGCATATTCAAAAACATAACATTTCAGAAATGTTTAACACGAAACCATGAATGCCCTGTAGAGGTCCGGTGATACCGTCACATGTTTACATTAGTGTTTAGCATTAACGCCAGCAGAACACACACAGCAAACATGTTTCAACACCTCAAACCTTAAATGTGCTAGAATAGAACTCTATTTTAAATCTACAGCGCTTTTATGGTTTCAAAGCAGCTTCACAGCAATAACCAGAAAAACAACAGTGTTGATGTTGTGAAATTCATTAATTATGAAACAAATTCAATTTGCGCTGTAAAGCGTCTGTACAGAAGACAACAGCGTCATCACTAGCAGACAGCAAACACTACACACATCAACTAACACACATTTTTATTTAATATCAACATGACTGTCAGGAAGTGTTGCTGAAGGTCTCGTATTGTCACAGGATTCTCTCAGTTCCTGTCATTCGTTGTTTTAGAGCTGCAGGATTAATCGTTAAAAGAACGCAACCTCCATTCAAACGCTCACATGATCTTATTCCTAAATAAAAGTGATTATACATTAAAGTTTATATTTCGGATATAAACACTGATGTCTACGGAAGCGATCAAAATAGAGTAAATCACCTTTTGAAATAAACTTGGCGCTTCAAATAAGGATTGCATTGATTACACCGTTACGCCAGTAGGGGGCGGCAGGGGACTGTTAAAACGTGTGTTTATCTTAGAATCATTTATTCAAGAGATTCGTTCAGAAACGATGATTCATCCAGTAATGAAGCAAGTTTTTATGAGTGAGTCGTTGAATCATTCACACACTGATTTTATTTAAAATAAATAAGACATTTTTTAAACAGAATGTAACAAATAAGTCCCCCTGTGGTGAGAATCCAGTGTTTAATGTTGTTTATGTGTCTATGTGGTGTTTAATACGCTTTAAGACACACCATGTGTAAGTTCATAAGTCGACAGCATTGCTGAGTATTTCCTCCTTAAAACTGCAGTGAACCAAAGACAGTCTCAAAAACACGGTTTGAAATCGCTGGTGTTTCTGACGTCACAAACGACCTTGTAACCAATCAGATCAACGTGTGATCGTCAACCAGTGGATCTCTGAGCTGAGGGAGTGAGTGGAGGCGGGGCTCATTTGCATATTCATAGAGCCATGCATACTCAATGAGGCGAGGGTGTCGAGTTACATTGAAGCTATTTTAAGGTATGAAAAACATTTAAAGCAACACCAAGTAACTTTTCCTCTGCGGTCGCCCTACAGGTTCGAAGTGGAATTGTCCATTACCGCTGTGGTAAATAATTTAGCCTAGCGGAGCCGACTATCGCACACACACTCGCTGTTTATCCAGCGCCGGCTTTGGAATGAACGATGTCCACAGACAAGCTAGAGTATGTTGCATGATTTAATGAAAGTATGATGTATTGCGACATCAGAAACGAAGAAAAACAAAATAATGACTATTGTAACGCTTGACGTAAAGCAAGTCAAATTTGTAGTTTTCTTATGTCTCATTAGAACTACAGAAACGCGACCCGATCTGGCAATCTCACACAGCGTGGTTATAGCAGATATAGGATCCAGAAGTGCCTTTCACCCTGTTACGACTTAAAGAACCACTGAAACCATTTTGGAAACATTATTTTAAGGTAAAAAATCTTACTTAGTGTTGCTTTAAATATATCATTTTGGTGATCAAAGATACAACGCTACTTTTACTGGTACTGGATTATTACTATATTCATCTACCATGATATTTCTAAAATGCTGCTCCAAAAGTAAACCATGTTACATCTTATACAATAATGCATGGCAATACAATGTTACCATGTGAAAATCACAGCAATATTGTGGTACTGTCATAAACCAGGCTACTCGATAATTACCATATTCATGTAATATTAATGAGGAATGTGTATAGTGATGCTGTGGTCTTTTCTGGCACGATCATCACCTTGCTCAGGAGAACCTGAAGGAGACACTGTCATGCGGCCCGAACGACAGGACCGTTAGCAGCTTCATCAGACCAATCAGATCGATCCGTTTAGCAGACGAGCGCTGGCGTCCAGGCCTCTAATTACAGCTTAATGACGGATTCTCACAGCTCGTTAACACAACCGTGATATCACTCTGATTTATTCTGTCATCTGTCATTGAGCTGTCATTATAAAGGAAACTTTTTAAACAAGATTTGTTTATTCTTATATTTGTTATTATGGGCTACTGTCTCTTTAAGAGCGAATGCACAGATCCAATACACTCACACACATGCAACAACAACACAATAATCTCAATAATACACACAAGCAACAATAGCCCAGAATATTAATGATTGCGATCTGTAGAATACTGAACAAAAAAGTCCACCTTCATTATGAATATAGAAAACTTTCTGAATAAATTAAAAACCTTATCTCGTTCTTCTCTAAATAGACTCAATCTCATGATAGTTTTGTTTGTTTGATCGGGTTTTGTGATGTTAATAACTCTAGCTCTAACGACAGCCTCTTTTGTTCCGGCATTTATGTGCGAGTTGCGTCAGCTTGTCAATCAACTTCATTCCGAGCCGTTAAACACACGGTTCCTCGCGGGAACAAAGCAGAGGTCAGAGGTCAGAGGTCAGAGGTCACGCACTAACCCTAGGCGTTAGAAATACCCAGCGTGAGATGCGGATCACGGAGGACCAGACGAGACTCACACACGCAAACTACAGCGGAACGTCAATTAAACGAGAGACGCAATTAGCGGCAGCGCGTTCCCTCGGTGAGAGCAGAAGAAGAGCACAACAGGACACACACACACACACACACACACCCTGTCATTACACAATAAGAGATGAGAGTAATTTCTGTGTACCAGGTGGTTTCATCTTGACAAACTCTTAAGATACACTGCAATTACACAGACCTGTAATTAGCCAGGCATCGCTAATTAGCCACAGCGCTGAAGAAGTGGAGATCGCATTGTTAATCTCTGCTAGTATTAGAAAGTCACAATCGCATTCTTCATCAATTACGCCGGATGGAGAAGAGTGTGTGTGTGTGTGTGTCTCAGTGTGTGTGTCTCAGCAGAGGTGTGTGTGTGTGTGTGTGTGTGTGCGTCTCAGCAGAGGTGTGTGTGTCTCAGTGTGTGTGTGTGTGTCTCAGCAGAGTCTCAGTGTGTGTGTGTCTCAGTGTGTGTGTCTCAGCAGAGGTGTGTGTGTGTGTGTGTGTCTCAGCAGAGGTGTGTGTGTCTCAGTGTGTGTGTGTGTGTCTCAGCAGAGTCTCAGTGTGTGTGTGTCTCAGTGTGTGTGTCTCAGCAGAGGTGTGTGTGTGTGTCTCAGCAGAGGTGTGTGTGTCTCAGTGTGTGTGTGTGTGTCTCAGCAGAGTCTCAGTGTGTGTGTCTCAGTGTGTGTGTCTCAGCAGAGGTGTGTGTGTGTGTGTCTCAGCAGAGGTGTGTGTGTCTCAGCAGAGGTGTGTGTGTGTCTCAGCAGAGGTGTGCGTGTGTGTGTGTCTCAGCAGAGGTGTGTGTGTGTGTGTGTGTGTGTGTCTCAGCAGAGGTGTGTGTGTGTGTGTGTCTCAGCAGAGGTGTGTGTGTGTGTGTGTGTGTCTCAGCAGAGGTGTGTGTGTCTCAGCAGATGTGTGTGTGTGTGTGTGTGTGTGTGTCTCAGCAGAGGTGTGTGTGTGTGTGTGTGTGTGTGTCTCAGCAGAGGTGTGTGTGTGTGTGTGTGTGTCTCAGCAGAGGTGTGTGTGTATGTGTCTCAGCAGAGGTGTGTGTGTGTGTGTGTGTGTGTCTCAGCAGAGGTGTGTGTGTGTGTGTGTGTGTCTCAGCAGAGGTGTGTGTGTCTCAGCAGATGTGTGTGTGTGTCTCAGCAGAGGTGTGTGTGTGTGTGTGTGTGTCTCAGCAGAGGTGTGTGTGTGTGTGTCTCAGCAGAGGTGTGTGTGTGTGTGTGTGTGTGTGTCAGCAGAGGTGTGTGTGTGTGTGTCTCAGCAGAGGTGTGTGTGTCTCAGCAAAAGCCAGTAGCACCTCATTGCAGTACACGAGATCCAGGGGGCGGAGTTGGATCCAGATCTAAGGGGCGGATATGGGTAGGTTTAGGGGTGGGGTTAGGGATCAGGGGGTGGACTTGGGTGGGATTAGGGATCAGGGGGCGGAGATGGGTGGGATTAGGGGTGGGGTTAGGGATCAGGGGGCGGAGATGGGTGGATTAGGGGTGGGGTTAGGGATCAGGGGGCGGAGATGGGTGGGATTGGGGGTGGGGTTAGGGATCAGGGGGTGGAGTTGGGTGGGATTAGGGGTGGGGTTAGGGATCAGGGGGTGGAGATGGGTGGGATTAGGGGTGGGGTTAGGGATCAGGGGGTGGAGTTGGGTGGGATTAGGGGTGGGGTTAGGGATCAGGGGGCGGAGATGGGTGGGATTAGGGGGTGGGGTTAGGGATCAGGGGGTGGAGTTGGGTGGGATTAGGGGTGGGGTTAGGGATCAGGGGGCGGAGATGGGTGGGATTAGGGGGTGGGGTTAGGGATCAGGGGCGGAGATGGGTGGGATTAGGGGTGGGGTTAGGGATCAGGGGGCAGAGATGGGTGGGATTAGGGGTGGGGTTAGGGATCAGGGGTTGGAGTTGGGTGGGATTAGTGGTGGGGTTAGGGATCAGGGGGCGGAGATGGGTGGGATTAGGGGTGGGGTTAGGGATCAGAGGGCGGAGATGGGTGGGATTAGGGGTGGGGTTAGGGATCAGGGGGTGGAGATGGGTGGGATTAGGGGTGGGGTTAGGGATCAGGGGGTGGAGTTGGGTGGGATTAGTGGTGGGGTTAGGGATCAGGGGGCGGAGATGGGTGGGATTAGGGGGTGGGGTTAGGGATCAGGGGCGGAGATGGGTGGGATTAGGGGTGGGGTTAGGGATCAGGGGGCAGAGATGGGTGGGATTAGGGGTGGGGTTAGGGATCAGGGGTTGGAGTTGGGTGGGATTAGGGATCAGGGGGCGGAGATGGGTGGGATTAGGGGTGGGGTTAGGGATCAGGGGGCGGAGATGGGTGGGATTAGGGGTGGGGTTAGGGATCAGGGGGTGGAGATGGGTGGGATTAGGGGTGGGGTTAGGGATCAGGGGGTGGAGTTGGGTGGGATTAGTGGTGGGGTTAGGGATCAGGGGGCGGAGACGGGTGGGATTAGGGGTGGGGTTAGGGATCAGGGGGCGGAGATGGGTGGGATTAGGGGTGGGGTTAGGGATCAGGGGGCGGAGATGGGTGGGATTAGGGGTGGGGTTAGGGATCAGGGGGCGGAGATGGGTGGGATTAGGTTTATGTAAGGTGGATCTGGATCCAACTCCTCCCCCTGGATTTCGTGTTCTGCAGTGAGGACCATCTCGCAAAAGCGTGTGTGTCTCAGCAGAAGTGTTTGTGTGTCTCAGTGTGTGTCTCAGCAGAAGTGTGTGTGTGTCTCAGCGTGTGTGTCTCAGCAGATGCGCTGTGTGTCTCACAGGACTTCTGGAAGCTGTCGTCGTCCAACAGTCTCGCAGGAGGAGCTCGGATCTGAGAAGCGTGTGTGAGCATCGAGCTGGTGTGTTAGTGTGTGTGAGCATCAGGCTGGTGTGTTAGTGTGTGTGAGCATGTGTGTGAGCATCGAGCTGGTGTGTTAGTGTGTGTGAGGATCGGGCTGGTGTGTTAGTGTGTGTGAGCATCGAGCTGGTGTGTTAGTGTGTGTGAGCATCGAGCTGGTGTGTTAGTGTGTGTGAGCATCAGGCTGGTGTGTTAGTGTGTGTGAGCATGTGTGTGAGCATCGAGCTGGTGTGTTAGTGTGTGTGAGCATCGAGCTGGTGTGTTAGTGTGTGTGAGCATGTGTGTGAGCATCGAGCTGGTGTGTTAGTGTGTGTGAGCATCGAGCTGGTGTGTTAGTGTGTGTGAGCATGTGTGTGAGCATCGAGCTGGTGTGTTAGTGTGTGTGAGCATCGAGCTGGTGTGTTAGTGTGTGTGAGAAATCTGACTAACTGTGTGTTGATCTGTGAGTGTGTGTGTGTTGATCTGTGAGTGTGTGTGTTGATCTGTGAGTGTGTGTGTTGATCTGTGAGTGTGTGTGTTGATCTGTGAGTGTGTGTGTTGATCTGTGAGTGTGTGTGTTGATCTGTGAGTGTGTGTGTGTTGATCTGTGAGTGTGTGTGTTGATCTGTGAGTGTGTGTGTGTTGATCTGTGAGTGAGTGTGTGTGTGTGTGTGTGTGTGTGTGTGTGAGTGTGAGTGTTGATCTGTGAGTGTGTGTGTGTTGATCTGTGAGTGTGTATGTTGATCTGTGAGTGTGTGTGTGTGTTGATCTGTGAGTGTGTGTGTTGATCTGTGAGTGTGTGTGTGTTGATCTGTGAGTGTGTGTGTTGATCTGTGAGTGTGTGTGTTGATCTGTGAGTGTGTGTGTTGATCTGTGAGTGTGTGTGTGTTGATCTGTGAGTGTGTGTGTGTTGATCTGTGAGTGTGTGTGTGTTGATCTGTGAGTGTGAGTGTGTATCTGTGAGTGTGTGTGTGTTGATCTGTGAGTGTGTGTGTTGATCTGTGAGTGTGTGTGTTGATCTGTGAGTGTGTGTGTTGATCTGTGAGTGTGAGTGTTGATCTGTGAGTGTGTGTGTGTTGATCTGTGAGTGTGTGTTGATCTGTGAGTGTGTGTGTGTGTGTGTGTGTTGATCTGTGAGTGTGTGTGTTGATCTGTGAGTGTGTGTGTGTTGATCTGTGAGTGTGTGTGTGTTGATCTGTGAGTGTGTGTGTGTTGATCTGTGAGTGTGTGTGTTGATCTGTGAGTGTGTGTGTGTGTGTTGATCTGTGAGTGTGTGTTGATCTGTGAGTGTGTGTGTTGATCTGTGAGTGTGAGTGTGTGTGTTGATCTGTGAGTGTGTGTGTTGATCTGTGAGTGTGAGTGTTGATCTGTGAGTGTGTATGTGTTGATCTGTGAGTGTGTGTTGATCTATGAGTGTGTGTGTTGATCTGTGAGTGTGTGTTGATCTGTGAGTGTGTGTGTTGATCTGTGAGTGTGTGTGTGTTGATCTGTGAGTGTGTGTGTTGATCTGTGAGTGTGTGTGTTGATCTGTGAGTGTGTGTGTTGTGTTGATCTGTGAGTGTGTGTGTTGATCTGTGAGTGTGTGTGTGTTGATCTGTGAGTGTGTGTGTGTTGATCTGTGAGTGTGTGTGTTGATCTGTGAGTGTGTGTGTTGATCTGTGAGTGTGTGTGTGTTGATCTGTGAGTGTGTGTTGATGTGTGTGTGTTGATCTGTGAGTGTGTGTTGATCTGTGAGTGTGTGTTGATCTGTGAGTGTGTGTGTTGATCTGTGAGTGTGTGTGTTGATCTGTGAGTGTGTGTGTGTTGATCTGTGAGTGTGTGTGTGTTGATCTGTGAGTGTGTGTGTGTGTGTGTGTGTGTGTGTGTTGATCTGTGAGTGTGTGTGTGTTGATCTGTGAGTGTGTGTGTTGATCTGTGAGTGTGTGTGTGTGTGTGTTGATCTGTGAGTGTGTGTGTTGATCTGTGAGTGTGTGTGTTGATCTGTGAGTGTGTGTGTTGATCTGTGAGTGTGTGTGTGTTGATCTGTGAGTGTGTGTGTTGATCTGTGAGTGTGTGTGTGTTGATCTGTGAGTGTGTGTGTGTTGATCTGTGAGTGTGTGTGTTGATCTGTGAGTGTGTGTGTTGATCTGTGAGTGTGTGTGTGTTGATCTGTGAGTGTGTGTGTGTTGATCTGTGAGTGTGTGTGTTGATCTGTGAGTGTGTGTGTTGATCTGTGAGTGTGTGTGTTGTGTTGATCTGTGAGTGTGTGTGTTGATCTGTGAGCGTGTGTGTGTTGATCTGTGAGTGTGTGTGTGTTGATCTGTGAGTGTGTGTGTGTTGATCTGTGAGTGTGTGTGTTGATCTGTGAGTGTGTGTGTGTTGATCTGTGAGTGTGTGTGTTGATCTGTGAGTGTGTGTGTTGATCTGTGAGTGTGTGTGTGTTGATCTGTGAGTGTGTGTGTGTTGATCTGTGAGTGTGTGTGTGTTGATCTGTGAGTGTGTGTTGATCTGTGAGTGTGTGTTGATCTGTGAGTGTGTGTGTTGATCTGTGAGTGTGTGTGTTGATCTGTGAGTGTGTGTGTGTGTGTGTGTGTGTGTGTGTGTGTGTGTGTGTGTGTGTTGATCTGTGAGTGTGTGTGTGTTGATCTGTGAGTGTGTGTGTTGATCTGTGAGTGTGTGTGTGTGTGTGTGTGTTGATCTGTGAGTGTGTGTGTTGATCTGTGAGTGTGTGTGTTGATCTGTGAGTGTGTGTGTTGATCTGTGAGTGTGTGTGTGTTGATCTGTGAGTGTGTGTGTTGATCTGTGAGTGTGTGTGTGTTGATCTGTGAGTGTGTGTGTGTTGATCTGTGAGTGTGTGTGTTGATCTGTGAGTGTGTGTGTTGATCTGTGAGTGTGTGTGTTGTGTTGATCTGTGAGTGTGTGTGTTGATCTGTGAGTGTGTGTGTGTTGATCTGTGAGTGTGTGTGTGTTGATCTGTGAGTGTGTGTGTTGATCTGTGAGTGTGTGTGTTGATCTGTGAGTGTGTGTGTGTTGATCTGTGAGTGTGTGTGTTGATCTGTGAGTGTGTGTGTTGATCTGTGAGTGTGTGTGTTGATGTGTTGATCTGTGAGTGTGTGTGTTGATCTGTGAGTGTGTGTGTGTTGATCTGTGAGTGTGTGTGTGTTGATCTGTGAGTGTGTGTGTTGATCTGTGAGTATGTGTTGATCTGTGAGTGTGTGTGTTGATCTGTGAGTGTGTGTGTGTTGATCTGTGAGTGTGTGTGTGTTGATCTGTGAGTGTGTGTGTGTTGATCTGTGAGTGTGTGTTGATCTGTGAGTGTGTGTTGATCTGTGAGTGTGTGTGTTGATCTGTGAGTGTGTGTGTTGATCTGTGAGTGTGTGTGTGTGTGTGTGTGTGTGTGTGTGTGTTGATCTGTGAGTGTGTGTGTGTTGATCTGTGAGTGTGTGTGTTGATCTGTGAGTGTGTGTGTGTGTGTGTGTTGATCTGTGAGTGTGTGTGTTGATCTGTGAGTGTGTGTGTTGATCTGTGAGTGTGTGTGTTGATCTGTGAGTGTGTGTGTGTGTTGATCTGTGAGTGTGTGTTGATCTGTGAGTGTGTGTGTTGATCTGTGAGTGTGTGTTGATCAATGAGTGTGTGTGTTGATCTGTGAGTGTGTGTGTTGATCTGTGAGTGTGTGTGTTGATCTGTGAGTGTGTGTGTGTGTGTGTGTGTGTGTGTGTGTGTGTGTGTGTGTTGATCTGTGAGTGTGTGTGTGTTGATCTGTGAGTGTGTGTGTTGATCTGTGAGTGTGTGTGTGTGTGTGTGTGTGTTGATCTGTGAGTGTGTGTGTTGATCTGTGAGTGTGTGTGTTGATCTGTGAGTGTGTGTGTGTTGATCTGTGAGTGTGTGTTGATCTGTGAGTGTGTGTGTTGATCTGTGAGTGTGTGTTGATCAATGAGTGTGTGTGTTGATCTGTGAGTGTGTGTGTTGATCTGTGAGTGTGTGTGTTGATCTGTGAGTGTGTGTGTGGGTGGGTGTGTGTGACCAACAGCAACAGCAACAGCAACAGTAACAGCAACAGCACCCGTCGTAACTGCCGTCGTAAATGTAGAGAGTTTTCTGACATGATTCTACGTACAGCACTCCTTGTTATGTGTCTGATAACATCTATCAAAGTAGCCTTTAAGCAGGCGATACAAAGTGGTAAAATTTACAGACACCGCCGGCAAGTTCTGGACTCTAACGCTACCCCAGAACATCTATCGTCGGCCTGTCATATTCCATCTACAGAGTTCACGGATTATGAACGATTGCTGACAAAAAATGAATGGATACATTTAGTATCATAGTATCATGAAAGACAATTTAGGAAAGGCCTGGATACTAAGTGATTAGAAGAAAAACAAAACTTTGTACTCACCGGAGATTTCAGGAAGTGGTCAAAGTTGTTTACAATTCTCAACGGGGCTTTCTTCAAAACCGGAATATTTTCCACAAACCGCACAGATGGAGGACAACTTGGACTACCGTTACTCAAGTATGTAGTGCGGATTTTAAGGACTTTGCCACTAGATGATAATGCGCGATCTAAATCGGGCCCTGTTGCAAACCCGGCCGACTGGATTGAAAAACAACTGCGGTACCTGCGGGAGGTGATACAACCAGCGATTGCGTCTGCCACACGACAGCATCAGAGAAATCCTCAAAAGGTAGGAAAAAACAAACTGACCTATTTATGGCAGCACCGTAGATCAAAGGCGATTGACATTATCTTAAATGGCTGCATGTTTCCCATGCCATCGTCAGATCCTGGTAACACTGAGCAAGTGTACAAATATTATCTGAAAAAATGCCAGTCTGGTCCAATTACTAACACGCTTGAATTACCGCCTTGGAATGATGACTTAGAAAATATAATGACTGAGTTGTCGCCACCTACATCGGCGTTTACAATAGAAGAGATTGAGAAAGTAATTGTAAATCTGCCCAATAACAAAGCCAGTGGCTCAGATGGTGTTACTTATGAGAATCTTAAAGTCACACGGCAAACATCTTGCTACATATTGAAAAGCATTTTTAACACCTGTATGATTAATGGTGAAGTCCCTAGTTCATGGAAGGGAATACTCATTCACAGAATACCGAAGAAAGACAATGTACCAGAAGATCCCTCAACATGGAGGGACATTTCTCTATTGCCATCTGTATACAAAGTCTTTATGAAGTGCCTGCTTTCAAGAATATTACCTTGGTTGGTTGATACTGGAATTCTGTCTAACAAACAAAAAGCTTACATTGAGCGACAGGCCATGAATGAGCATGTTTTTTGCTTAAAAACTGCCATTGACGATTTTAAGCACGAATCTGCTAAGCTATACATTGCGTTTCTTGACTTCAGAGATGCCTTTGGCACATTGCCTCATAGGGTCATGATTGAAGCATTGGAAGAGATACAGCTCCCTAAGATCTATGTGGACATAATAAAAGATATATATCGTGATTCCTACCTACAAGTGATCTGTGGAAAAGATCTAACCAGACTAATACCACTGGAGGTAGGAATCAAAACTGGTTGTCCATGGAGTGCCGTAAACTTTATCATTGCAATAAATCAATGGCTAAAATGGCTCTGTGCACATGCCCCACCTCACGTGCTGTCACCCAACCCAGTCCAGGGCTATGCTGATGATGTGGTCGTCGCATCCCGAGATGAAGGCGTGATCAAAAACATGCTGTCATGCACTGACAGATTCCTGATATGGTCTGGCCTACAAGTGAAGCACAGTAAATGTGCAGTTTTCTATGAGAGGAGGCGCGGTGGCAACCGTTGGTACAGATCTAAGGCCGACCAACCCCCCGATTTTACCATCTTAGACCAGCCACTCAGAGTGTACACCAGACACGAGACCTACGACTATCTGGGTCACAAGTTTAACATCGCCGGAGAATGGAGTCTGCAAGTGACTGACATGGCACATCAGTTTATGACCAGACTGGATCTCATTGATGCATCACCACTTCCTGTTACTTTTAAAGTGCAAGCAATAAGAGACGTAGCGTTTTCTAAAATTCAACATCTTTTTGCAAATGTCCATGTTCCGCAAAAGGTATTGCATGAAATGGACAACAAAACCGTAAGCGTGGTTAGGAAATGGCTTTGTCTCAACACACATTCCACAAGATGTTTCATTTTTCAGAAAAGACAGGACGGGGGGCTTGGAGTTCCTCGCTGCATGTGGGAGTACGCCGCCACAAGACAGGCTCACCTCACCAACACGCTGAACTGTGACGACGCCAACGTCAGGCAAATGGCCAGAGCATCCTTATTGCTGGATTTTAAAAGACGGAAGGTGCTACACGCATGCGGTGGGGAAGATAGCTTCCTGGGCTTTAAAAGAAAGACCAATGGAAAGCTAGATGGACGGGCGCAGGGATTCGGTTTGTCATCAGACTGGCCAGACCTTAATGACCTATGCTGGAAGACAGGTACTGAACTGAAGTGGAGCTCTCACGATCGACCTGTAGAGGTCTCTGATGCAGTCGTAGAGGACCCATCTGTCCTCGTGGAAGCCAGGCTGCACCATAACAACACTGTTCACCTGCTCCAGCCTAGAACATCAAGGCAGACTCTCTTGTTTATTCACAGAGCCCAAAATATGGAGTACTGGACCAGTCTGAAACTCCAGGGAAAGTTGGCAAAACTGCCCTGTGCGGACCACTCCGTATCACACTCCATCTACAGCAATGCCACCATCAGTGAGGAGATCCTCATCTTCTGTGTGAAAGCACGTCTGCAGGTTCTTCCTACAAAATACAACCTATCGCTGTGGTTCCCCTCCACCCACTCGCCCCTCTGCATGCTGCATGCCCCCCCTCAACACCTGGAGTCAGTCGCCCACATCATGAACAGTTGCTCAGCACTGAAAGGACTGTATATTGCCGGACATGACAGACTCGTGGACCTCATTGCTGCTCAGATTCCCTGCATGGCTGATGAGCATATTTTTAAACACACTACTGTACAGTCCGAATGGTTCAACTCTCCTGCAAACACTTTCTTAGGAATGGCTAATACGCCCGATATTGTTAACATCTCTCAGAATGGCAAAAAAGTTACACTATTTGAGGTGTCATGTGCATTTGACTTGTTTATGGAGGAGTCTTACTGCTCTAAGACTCTAAAATATCAGTCATTGATATCGACCATTGAGAACCTTGGGTACAGATGCCGACTTATAGTGCTAGTGTTTGGTAGCCTAGGTCATGTACACAGGCTGGCGGTTCGTGGACTTTGTATTGGGGGGATTTCTAAAACAAGGGCCAAACAGTTGGCAAAGTACTGTTCAATCTCAGCAACTATAGGAAGCATGTTTATTTGGAAAAGACGATGTTTCCTGTATCCTTAGAACTCTTAACCCTTAGTAATTCATAACAATGTGCTGATTTGTTTTAATCTGTTGGATTATTCAAAAAACTTGATTCCAAATGAAATTAACTTGTAATGTGGAATCAAATAAAGTATATAAAATGTGTGTGTGTGTGTGTGTTGATCTGTGAGTGTGTGTGTTGATCTGTGAGTGTGTGTGTGTTGATCTGTGAGTGTGTGTTGATCTGTGAGTGTGTGTGTTGATCTGTGAGTGTGTGTGTGTGTTGATCTGTGAGTGTGTGTGTGTTGATCTGTGAGTGTGTGTTGATCTATGAGTGTGTGTGTTGATCTGTGAGTGTGTGTTGATCTGTGAGTGTGTGTGTTGATCTGTGAGTGTGTGTGTGTGTTGATCTGTGAGTGTGTGTGTGTTGATCTGTGAGTGTGTGTTGATCTGTGAGTGTGTGTGTTGATCTGTGAGTGTGTGTGTGTGTTGATCTGTGAGTGTGTGTGTGTTGATCTGTGAGTGTGTGTTGATCTGTGAGTGTGTGTGTTGATCTGTGAGTGTGTGTGTTGATCTGTGAGTGTGTGTGTGTGTGTGTGTGTGTGTGTTGATCTGTGAGTGTGTGTGTGTGTGTGTTGATCTGTGAGTGTGTGTTGATCAATGAGTGTGTGTGTTGATCTGTGAGTGTGTGTGTTGATGTGTTGATCTGTGAGTGTGTGTGTGTTGATCTGTGAGTGTGTGTGTTGATCTGTGAGTGTGTGTGTGTGTGTGTGTGTTGATCTGTGAGTGTGTGTGTTGATGTGTTGATCTGTGAGTGTGTGTGTGTTGATCTGTGAGTGTGTGTGTTGATCTGTGAGTGTGTGTGTGTGTGTGTGTGTGTGTTGATCTGTGAGTGTGTGTTGATCAATGAGTGTGTGTGTTGATCTGTGAGTGTGTGTTGATCTGTGAGTGTCTGTGTTGATCTGTGAGTGTGTGTGTGTGTGTTGATCTGTGAGTGTGTGTGTTGATCTGTGAGTGTGTGTGTGTGTGTGTGTGTGTGTGTGTGTGTGTGTGTTGATCTGTGAGTGTGTGTGTGTGTGTTGATCTGTGAGTGTGTGTGTTGATCTGTGAGTGTGTGTTGATCTGTGAGTGTGTGTGTGTCGATCTGTGAGTGTGTGTGTTGATCTGTGAGTGTGTGTGTGTTGATCTGTGAGTGTGTGTGTTGATCTGTGAGTGTGTGTGTGTTGATCTGTGAGTGTGTGTGTTGATGTGTTGATCTGTGAGTGTGTGTGTGTTGATCTGTGAGTGTGTGTGTTGATCTGTGAGTGTGTGTGTGTGTGTGTGTGTGTGTGTGTGTGTGTGTGTGTGTGTGTGTGTTGATCTGTGAGTGTGTGTTGATCAATGAGTGTGTGTGTTGATCTGTGAGTGTCTGTGTTGATCTGTGAGTGTGTGTGTGTGTTGATCTGTGAGTGTGTGTGTTGATCTGTGAGTGTGTGTGTGTGTGTTGATCTGTGAGTGTGTGTGTGTGTGTTGATCTGTGAGTGTGTGTGTTGATCTGTGAGTGTGTGTTGATCTGTGAGTGTGTGTGTGTTGATCTGTGAGTGTGTGTGTTGATCTGTGAGTGTGTGTGTTGATCTGTGAGTGTGTGTGTGTGTTGATCTGTGAGTGTGTGTGTGTTGATCTGTGAGTGTGTGTGTTGATCTGTGAGTGTGTGTGTTGATCTGTGAGTGTGTGTGTGTTGATCTGTGAGTGTGTGTTGATCTGTGAGTGTGTGTGTTGATCTGTGAGTGTGTGTGTTGATCTGTGAGTGTGTGTGTTGATCTGTGAGTGTGTGTGTTGATCTGTGAGTGTGTGTGTTGATCTGTGAGTGTGTGTGTGTGTGTGTGTGTTGATCTGTGAGTGTGTGTGTGTTGATCTGTGAGTGTGTGTGTTGATCTGTGAGTGTGTGTGTTGATCTGTGAGTGTGTGTGTGTTGATCTGTGAGTGTGTGTGTGTTGATCTGTGAGTGTGTGTTGATCAATGAGTGTGTGTGTTGATCTGTGAGTGTGTGTGTTGATCTGTGAGTGTGTGTGTTGATCTGTGAGTGTGTGTGTTGATCTGTGAGTGTGTGTTGATCTGTGAGTGTGTGTGTTGATCTGTGAGTGTGTGTGTTGATCTGTGAGTGTGTGTGTTGATCTGTGAGTGTGTGTGTTGATCTGTGAGTGTGTGTGTGTTGATCTGTGAGTGTGTGTGTTGATCTGTGAGTGTGTGTGTTGATCTGTGAGTGTGTGTATTGATCTGTGAGTGTGTGTGTTGATCTCTGAGTGTGTGTGTTGATCTGTGAGTGTGTGTGTGTTGATCTGTGAGTGTGTGTGTTGATCTGTGAGTGTGTGTGTTGATCTGTGAGTGTGTGTGTTGATCTGTGAGTGTGTGTGTTGATCTGTGAGTGTGTGTGTGTGTGTTGATCTGTGAGTGTGTGTGTGAGTGTGTGTGTTGATCTGTGAGTGTGTGTGTTGATCTGTGAGTGTGTGTGTGTTGATCTGTGAGTGTGTGTGTTGATCTGTGAGTGTGTGTGTTGATCTGTGAGTGTGTGTGTGTGTTGATCTGTGTGTGTGTGTGTGTGTGTGTGTGTGTGTGTGTGTTCATCTGTGAGTGTGTGTGTGTGTGTGTTGATCTGTGAGTGTGTGTGTTGATCTGTGAGTGTGTGTGTTGATCTGTGAGTGTGTGTGTTGATGTGTTGATCTGTGAGTGTGTGTGTTGATCTGTGAGTGTGTGTGTTGATCTGTGAGTGTGTGTGTTGATCTGTGAGTGTGTGTGTGTTGATCTGTGAGTGTGTGTTGATCTGTGAGTGTGTGTGTTGATCTGTGAGTGTGTGTGTGTGTTGATCTGTGAGTGTGTGTGTGTGTGTGTGTGTGTGTGTGTGTGTTGATCTGTGAGTGTGTGTGTGTGTGTTGATCTGTGAGTGTGTGTGTTGATCTGTGAGTGTGTGTGTTGATCTGTGAGTGTGAGCGTTGATCTGTGAGTGTGTGTGTGTGTGTGTGTTGATCTGTGAGTGTGTGTGTGTGTGTGTTGATCTGTGAGTGTGTGTTGATCAATGAGTGTGTGTGTTGATCTGTGAGTGTGTGTGTTGATGTGTTGATCTGTGAGTGTGTGTGTGTTGATCTGTGAGTGTGTGTGTTGATCTGTGAGTGTGTGTGTGTGTGTGTGTGTGTTGATCTGTGAGTGTGTGTGTTGATGTGTTGATCTGTGAGTGTGTGTGTGTTGATCTGTGAGTGTGTGTGTTGATCTGTGAGTGTGTGTGTGTGTGTGTGTGTGTGTGTGTGTGTTGATCTGTGAGTGTGTGTTGATCAATGAGTGTGTGTGTTGATCTGTGAGTGTGTGTGTTGATCTGTGAGTGTGTGTGTTGATCTGTGAGTGTGTGTGTGTGTGTGTGTTGATCTGTGAGTGTGTGTGTGTTGATCTGTGAGTGTGTGTGTTGATCTGTGAGTGTGTGTGTTGATCTGTGAGTGTGTGTGTGTTGATCTGTGAGTGTGTGTGTGTTGATCTGTGAGTGTGTGTTGATCTGTGAGTGTGTGTGTTGATCTGTGAGTGTGTGTGTTGATCTGTGAGTGTGTGTGTTGATCTGTGAGTGTGTGTGTGTTGATCTGTGAGTGTGTGTGTTGATCTGTGAGTGTGTGTGTGTGTGTGTGTGTGTGTGTGTTGATCTGTGAGTGTGTGTGTGTTGATCTGTGAGTGTGTGTGTTGATCTGTGAGTGTGTGTGTTGATCTGTGAGTGTGTGTGTGTTGATCTGTGAGTGTGTGTGTGTTGATCTGTGAGTGTGTGTGTTGATCTGTGAGTGTGTGTGTGTTGATCAATGAGTGTGTGTGTTGATCTGTGAGTGTGTGTGTTGATCTGTGAGTGTGTGTGTTGATCTGTGAGTGTGTGTGTTGATCTGTGAGTGTGTGTGTTGATCTGTGAGTGTGTGTTGATCTGTGAGTGTGTGTGTTGATCTGTGAGTGTGTGTGTTGATCTGTGAGTGTGTGTGTGTGTGTGTGTGTGTTGATCTGTGAGTGTGTGTGTGTGTGTGTTGATCTGTGAGTGTGTGTTGATCAATGAGTGTGTGTGTTGATCTGTGAGTGTGTGTGTTGATGTGTTGATCTGTGAGTGTGTGTGTGTTGATCTGTGAGTGTGTGTGTTGATCTGTGAGTGTGTGTGTGTGTGTGTGTGTGTTGATCTGTGAGTGTGTGTGTTGATGTGTTGATCTGTGAGTGTGTGTGTGTTGATCTGTGAGTGTGTGTGTTGATCTGTGAGTGTGTGTGTGTGTGTGTGTGTGTGTTGATCTGTGAGTGTGTGTTGATCAATGAGTGTGTGTGTTGATCTGTGAGTGTGTGTTGATCTGTGAGTGTCTGTGTTGATCTGTGAGTGTGTGTGTGTGTGTTGATCTGTGAGTGTGTGTGTTGATCTGTGAGTGTGTGTGTGTGTGTGTGTGTGTGTGTGTGTGTGTGTTGATCTGTGAGTGTGTGTGTGTGTGTTGATCTGTGAGTGTGTGTGTTGATCTGTGAGTGTGTGTTGATCTGTGAGTGTGTGTGTGTCGATCTGTGAGTGTGTGTGTTGATCTGTGAGTGTGTGTGTGTTGATCTGTGAGTGTGTGTGTTGATCTGTGAGTGTGTGTGTGTTGATCTGTGAGTGTATGTGTTGATGTGTTGATCTGTGAGTGTGTGTGTGTTGATCTGTGAGTGTGTGTGTTGATCTGTGAGTGTGTGTGTGTGTGTGTGTGTGTGTGTGTGTGTGTGTGTGTGTGTTGATCTGTGAGTGTGTGTTGATCAATGAGTGTGTGTGTTGATCTGTGAGTGTCTGTGTTGATCTGTGAGTGTGTGTGTGTGTTGATCTGTGAGTGTGTGTGTTGATCTGTGAGTGTGTGTGTGTGTGTTGATCTGTGAGTGTGTGTGTGTGTGTTGATCTGTGAGTGTGTGTGTTGATCTGTGAGTGTGTGTTGATCTGTGAGTGTGTGTGTGTTGATCTGTGAGTGTGTGTGTTGATCTGTGAGTGTGTGTGTTGATCTGTGAGTGTGTGTGTGTGTTGATCTGTGAGTGTGTGTGTGTTGATCTGTGAGTGTGTGTGTTGATCTGTGAGTGTGTGTGTTGATCTGTGAGTGTGTGTGTGTTGATCTGTGAGTGTGTGTTGATCTGTGAGTGTGTGTGTTGATCTGTGAGTGTGTGTGTTGATCTGTGAGTGTGTGTGTTGATCTGTGAGTGTGTGTGTTGATCTGTGAGTGTGTGTGTTGATCTGTGAGTGTGTGTGTTGATCTGTGAGTGTGTGTGTGTGTGTGTGTGTTGATCTGTGAGTGTGTGTGAGTTGATCTGTGAGTGTGTGTGTTGATCTGTGAGTGTGTGTGTTGATCTGTGAGTGTGTGTGTGTTGATCTGTGAGTGTGTGTGTGTTGATCTGTGAGTGTGTGTTGATCAATGAGTGTGTGTGTTGATCTGTGAGTGTGTGTGTTGATCTGTGAGTGTGTGTGTTGATCTGTGAGTGTGTGTGTTGATCTGTGAGTGTGTGTTGATCTGTGAGTGTGTGTGTTGATCTGTGAGTGTGTGTGTTGATCTGTGAGTGTGTGTGTTGATCTGTGAGTGTGTGTGTTGATCTGTGAGTGTGTGTGTGTTGATCTGTGAGTGTGTGTGTTGATCTGTGAGTGTGTGTGTTGATCTGTGAGTGTGTGTATTGATCTGTGAGTGTGTGTGTTGATCTCTGAGTGTGTGTGTTGATCTGTGAGTGTGTGTGTGTTGATCTGTGAGTGTGTGTGTTGATCTGTGAGTGTGTGTGTTGATCTGTGAGTGTGTGTGTTGATCTGTGAGTGTGTGTGTTGATCTGTGAGTGTGTGTGTGTGTGTTGATCTGTGAGTGTGTGTGTGAGTGTGTGTGTTGATCTGTGAGTGTGTGTGTTGATCTGTGAGTGTGTGTGTGTTGATCTGTGAGTGTGTGTGTTGATCTGTGAGTGTGTGTGTTGATCTGTGAGTGTGTGTGTTGATCTGTGAGTGTGTGTGTGTGTTGATCTGTGAGTGTGTGTGTGTGTGTGTGTGTGTGTGTGTGTGTGTGTGTGTGTGTGTGTTCATCTGTGAGTGTGTGTGTGTGTGTGTTGATCTGTGAGTGTGTGTGTTGATCTGTGAGTGTGTGTGTTGATCTGTGAGTGTGTGTGTTGATGTGTTGATCTGTGAGTGTGTGTGTTGATCTGTGAGTGTGTGTGTTGATCTGTGAGTGTGTGTGTTGATCTGTGAGTGTGTGTGTGTTGATCTGTGAGTGTGTGTTGATCTGTGAGTGTGTGTGTTGATCTGTGAGTGTGTGTGTGTGTTGATCTGTGAGTGTGTGTGTGTGTGTGTGTGTGTGTGTGTGTGTGTGTGTGTTGATCTGTGAGTGTGTGTGTGTGTGTTGATCTGTGAGTGTGTGTGTTGATCTGTGAGTGTGTGTGTTGATCTGTGAGTGTGAGCGTTGATCTGTGAGTGTGTGTGTGTGTGTGTGTGTGTGTTGATCTGTGAGTGTGTGTGTGTGTGTGTGTGTTGATCTGTGAGTGTGTGTTGATCAATGAGTGTGTGTGTTGATCTGTGAGTGTGTGTGTTGATGTGTTGATCTGTGAGTGTGTGTGTGTTGATCTGTGAGTGTGTGTGTTGATCTGTGAGTGTGTGTGTGTGTGTGTGTGTTGATCTGTGAGTGTGTGTGTTGATGTGTTGATCTGTGAGTGTGTGTGTGTTGATCTGTGAGTGTGTGTGTTGATCTGTGAGTGTGTGTGTGTGTGTGTGTGTGTGTGTGTGTTGATCTGTGAGTGTGTGTTGATCAATGAGTGTGTGTGTTGATCTGTGAGTGTGTGTGTTGATCTGTGAGTGTGTGTGTTGATCTGTGAGTGTGTGTGTGTGTGTGTGTGTTGATCTGTGAGTGTGTGTGTGTTGATCTGTGAGTGTGTGTGTTGATCTGTGAGTGTGTGTGTTGATCTGTGAGTGTGTGTGTGTTGATCTGTGAGTGTGTGTGTGTTGATCTGTGAGTGTGTGTTGATCTGTGAGTGTGTGTGTTGATCTGTGAGTGTGTGTGTTGATCTGTGAGTGTGTGTGTTGATCTGTGAGTGTGTGTGTGTTGATCTGTGAGTGTGTGTGTTGATCTGTGAGTGTGTGTGTGTGTGTGTGTGTGTGTTGATCTGTGAGTGTGTGTGTGTTGATCTGTGAGTGTGTGTGTTGATCTGTGAGTGTGTGTGTTGATCTGTGAGTGTGTGTGTGTTGATCTGTGAGTGTGTGTGTGTTGATCTGTGAGTGTGTGTGTTGATCTGTGAGTGTGTGTGTGTTGATCAATGAGTGTGTGTGTTGATCTGTGAGTGTGTGTGTTGATCTGTGAGTGTGTGTGTTGATCTGTGAGTGTGTGTGTTGATCTGTGAGTGTGTGTGTTGATCTGTGAGTGTGTGTGTTGATCTGTGAGTGTGTGTGTGTTGATCTGTGAGTGTGTGTGTTGATCTGTGAGTGTGTGTGTTGATCTGTGAGTGTGTGTATTGATCTGTGAGTGTGTGTGTTGATCTCTGAGTGTGTGTGTTGATCTGTGAGTGTGTGTGTGTTGATCTGTGAGTGTGTGTGTTGATCTGTGAGTGTGTGTGTTGATCTGTGAGTGTGTGTGTTGATCTGTGAGTGTGTGTGTGTGTTGATCTGTGAGTGTGTGTGTGTGTGTGTGTGTGTGTGTGTGTGTGTGTGTGTGTGTGTGTTCATCTGTGAGTGTGTGTGTGTGTGTGTTGATCTGTGAGTGTGTGTGTTGATCTGTGAGTGTGTGTGTTGATCTGTGAGTGTGTGTGTTGATGTGTTGATCTGTGAGTGTGTGTGTTGATCTGTGAGTGTGTGTGTTGATCTGTGAGTGTGTGTGTTGATCTGTGAGTGTGTGTGTGTTGATCTGTGAGTGTGTGTTGATCTGTGAGTGTGTGTGTTGATCTGTGAGTGTGTGTGTGTGTTGATCTGTGAGTGTGTGTGTGTGTGTGTGTGTGTGTGTGTGTGTGTGTGTGTGTTGATCTGTGAGTGTGTGTGTGTGTGTTGATCTGTGAGTGTGTGTGTTGATCTGTGAGTGTGTGTGTTGATCTGTGAGTGTGAGCGTTGATCTGTGAGTGTGTGTGTGTGTGTGTGTGTGTGTTGATCTGTGAGTGTGTGTGTGTGTGTGTGTGTTGATCTGTGAGTGTGTGTTGATCAATGAGTGTGTGTGTTGATCTGTGAGTGTGTGTGTTGATGTGTTGATCTGTGAGTGTGTGTGTGTTGATCTGTGAGTGTGTGTGTTGATCTGTGAGTGTGTGTGTGTGTGTGTGTGTTGATCTGTGAGTGTGTGTGTTGATGTGTTGATCTGTGAGTGTGTGTGTGTTGATCTGTGAGTGTGTGTGTTGATCTGTGAGTGTGTGTGTGTGTGTGTGTGTGTGTGTGTGTTGATCTGTGAGTGTGTGTTGATCAATGAGTGTGTGTGTTGATCTGTGAGTGTGTGTGTTGATCTGTGAGTGTGTGTGTTGATCTGTGAGTGTGTGTGTGTGTGTGTGTGTTGATCTGTGAGTGTGTGTGTGTTGATCTGTGAGTGTGTGTGTTGATCTGTGAGTGTGTGTGTTGATCTGTGAGTGTGTGTGTGTTGATCTGTGAGTGTGTGTGTGTTGATCTGTGAGTGTGTGTTGATCTGTGAGTGTGTGTGTTGATCTGTGAGTGTGTGTGTTGATCTGTGAGTGTGTGTGTTGATCTGTGAGTGTGTGTGTGTTGATCTGTGAGTGTGTGTGTTGATCTGTGAGTGTGTGTGTGTGTGTGTGTGTGTGTGTGTTGATCTGTGAGTGTGTGTGTGTTGATCTGTGAGTGTGTGTGTTGATCTGTGAGTGTGTGTGTGTTGATCTGTGAGTGTGTGTGTGTTGATCTGTGAGTGTGTGTGTTGATCTGTGAGTGTGTGTGTGTTGATCAATGAGTGTGTGTGTTGATCTGTGAGTGTGTGTGTTGATCTGTGAGTGTGTGTGTTGATCTGTGAGTGTGTGTGTTGATCTGTGAGTGTGTGTGTTGATCTGTGAGTGTGTGTTGATCTGTGAGTGTGTGTGTTGATCTGTGAGTGTGTGTGTTGATCTGTGAGTGTGTGTGTGTGTGTGTGTGTGTTGATCTGTGAGTGTGTGTGTGTGTGTGTTGATCTGTGAGTGTGTGTTGATCAATGAGTGTGTGTGTTGATCTGTGAGTGTGTGTGTTGATGTGTTGATCTGTGAGTGTGTGTGTGTTGATCTGTGAGTGTGTGTGTTGATCTGTGAGTGTGTGTGTGTGTGTGTGTGTGTTGATCTGTGAGTGTGTGTGTTGATGTGTTGATCTGTGAGTGTGTGTGTGTTGATCTGTGAGTGTGTGTGTTGATCTGTGAGTGTGTGTGTGTGTGTGTGTGTGTGTTGATCTGTGAGTGTGTGTTGATCAATGAGTGTGTGTGTTGATCTGTGAGTGTGTGTTGATCTGTGAGTGTCTGTGTTGATCTGTGAGTGTGTGTGTGTGTGTTGATCTGTGAGTGTGTGTGTTGATCTGTGAGTGTGTGTGTGTGTGTGTGTGTGTGTGTGTGTGTGTGTTGATCTGTGAGTGTGTGTGTGTGTGTTGATCTGTGAGTGTGTGTGTTGATCTGTGAGTGTGTGTTGATCTGTGAGTGTGTGTGTGTCGATCTGTGAGTGTGTGTGTTGATCTGTGAGTGTGTGTGTGTTGATCTGTGAGTGTGTGTGTTGATCTGTGAGTGTGTGTGTGTTGATCTGTGAGTGTATGTGTTGATGTGTTGATCTGTGAGTGTGTGTGTGTTGATCTGTGAGTGTGTGTGTTGATCTGTGAGTGTGTGTGTGTGTGTGTGTGTGTGTGTGTGTGTGTGTGTGTGTGTTGATCTGTGAGTGTGTGTTGATCAATGAGTGTGTGTGTTGATCTGTGAGTGTCTGTGTTGATCTGTGAGTGTGTGTGTGTGTTGATCTGTGAGTGTGTGTGTTGATCTGTGAGTGTGTGTGTGTGTGTTGATCTGTGAGTGTGTGTGTGTGTGTTGATCTGTGAGTGTGTGTGTTGATCTGTGAGTGTGTGTTGATCTGTGAGTGTGTGTGTGTTGATCTGTGAGTGTGTGTGTTGATCTGTGAGTGTGTGTGTTGATCTGTGAGTGTGTGTGTGTGTTGATCTGTGAGTGTGTGTGTGTTGATCTGTGAGTGTGTGTGTTGATCTGTGAGTGTGTGTGTTGATCTGTGAGTGTGTGTGTGTTGATCTGTGAGTGTGTGTTGATCTGTGAGTGTGTGTGTTGATCTGTGAGTGTGTGTGTTGATCTGTGAGTGTGTGTGTTGATCTGTGAGTGTGTGTGTTGATCTGTGAGTGTGTGTGTTGATCTGTGAGTGTGTGTGTTGATCTGTGAGTGTGTGTGTGTGTGTGTGTGTTGATCTGTGAGTGTGTGTGAGTTGATCTGTGAGTGTGTGTGTTGATCTGTGAGTGTGTGTGTTGATCTGTGAGTGTGTGTGTGTTGATCTGTGAGTGTGTGTGTGTTGATCTGTGAGTGTGTGTTGATCAATGAGTGTGTGTGTTGATCTGTGAGTGTGTGTGTTGATCTGTGAGTGTGTGTGTTGATCTGTGAGTGTGTGTGTTGATCTGTGAGTGTGTGTTGATCTGTGAGTGTGTGTGTTGATCTGTGAGTGTGTGTGTTGATCTGTGAGTGTGTGTGTTGATCTGTGAGTGTGTGTGTTGATCTGTGAGTGTGTGTGTGTTGATCTGTGAGTGTGTGTGTTGATCTGTGAGTGTGTGTGTTGATCTGTGAGTGTGTGTATTGATCTGTGAGTGTGTGTGTTGATCTCTGAGTGTGTGTGTTGATCTGTGAGTGTGTGTGTGTTGATCTGTGAGTGTGTGTGTTGATCTGTGAGTGTGTGTGTTGATCTGTGAGTGTGTGTGTTGATCTGTGAGTGTGTGTGTTGATCTGTGAGTGTGTGTGTGTGTGTTGATCTGTGAGTGTGTGTGTGAGTGTGTGTGTTGATCTGTGAGTGTGTGTGTTGATCTGTGAGTGTGTGTGTGTTGATCTGTGAGTGTGTGTGTTGATCTGTGAGTGTGTGTGTTGATCTGTGAGTGTGTGTGTTGATCTGTGAGTGTGTGTGTGTGTTGATCTGTGAGTGTGTGTGTGTGTGTGTGTGTGTGTGTGTGTGTGTGTGTGTGTGTGTGTTCATCTGTGAGTGTGTGTGTGTGTGTGTTGATCTGTGAGTGTGTGTGTTGATCTGTGAGTGTGTGTGTTGATCTGTGAGTGTGTGTGTTGATGTGTTGATCTGTGAGTGTGTGTGTTGATCTGTGAGTGTGTGTGTTGATCTGTGAGTGTGTGTGTTGATCTGTGAGTGTGTGTGTGTTGATCTGTGAGTGTGTGTTGATCTGTGAGTGTGTGTGTTGATCTGTGAGTGTGTGTGTGTGTTGATCTGTGAGTGTGTGTGTGTGTGTGTGTGTGTGTGTGTGTGTGTGTGTGTGTTGATCTGTGAGTGTGTGTGTGTGTGTTGATCTGTGAGTGTGTGTGTTGATCTGTGAGTGTGTGTGTTGATCTGTGAGTGTGAGCGTTGATCTGTGAGTGTGTGTGTGTGTGTGTGTGTGTGTTGATCTGTGAGTGTGTGTGTGTGTGTGTGTGTTGATCTGTGAGTGTGTGTTGATCAATGAGTGTGTGTGTTGATCTGTGAGTGTGTGTGTTGATGTGTTGATCTGTGAGTGTGTGTGTGTTGATCTGTGAGTGTGTGTGTTGATCTGTGAGTGTGTGTGTGTGTGTGTGTGTTGATCTGTGAGTGTGTGTGTTGATGTGTTGATCTGTGAGTGTGTGTGTGTTGATCTGTGAGTGTGTGTGTTGATCTGTGAGTGTGTGTGTGTGTGTGTGTGTGTGTGTGTGTTGATCTGTGAGTGTGTGTTGATCAATGAGTGTGTGTGTTGATCTGTGAGTGTGTGTGTTGATCTGTGAGTGTGTGTGTTGATCTGTGAGTGTGTGTGTGTGTGTGTGTGTTGATCTGTGAGTGTGTGTGTGTTGATCTGTGAGTGTGTGTGTTGATCTGTGAGTGTGTGTGTTGATCTGTGAGTGTGTGTGTGTTGATCTGTGAGTGTGTGTGTGTTGATCTGTGAGTGTGTGTTGATCTGTGAGTGTGTGTGTTGATCTGTGAGTGTGTGTGTTGATCTGTGAGTGTGTGTGTTGATCTGTGAGTGTGTGTGTGTTGATCTGTGAGTGTGTGTGTTGATCTGTGAGTGTGTGTGTGTGTGTGTGTGTGTGTTGATCTGTGAGTGTGTGTGTGTTGATCTGTGAGTGTGTGTGTTGATCTGTGAGTGTGTGTGTTGATCTGTGAGTGTGTGTGTGTTGATCTGTGAGTGTGTGTGTGTTGATCTGTGAGTGTGTGTGTTGATCTGTGAGTGTGTGTGTGTTGATCAATGAGTGTGTGTGTTGATCTGTGAGTGTGTGTGTTGATCTGTGAGTGTGTGTGTTGATCTGTGAGTGTGTGTGTTGATCTGTGAGTGTGTGTGTTGATCTGTGAGTGTGTGTGTTGATCTGTGAGTGTGTGTGTGTTGATCTGTGAGTGTGTGTGTTGATCTGTGAGTGTGTGTGTTGATCTGTGAGTGTGTGTATTGATCTGTGAGTGTGTGTGTTGATCTCTGAGTGTGTGTGTTGATCTGTGAGTGTGTGTGTGTTGATCTGTGAGTGTGTGTGTTGATCTGTGAGTGTGTGTGTTGATCTGTGAGTGTGTGTGTTGATCTGTGAGTGTGTGTGTTGATCTGTGAGTGTGTGTGTTGATCTGTGAGTGTGTGTGTGTGTTGATCTGTGAGTGTGTGTGTGAGTGTGTGTGTTGATCTGTGAGTGTGTGTGTTGATCTGTGAGTGTGTGTGTGTTGATCTGTGAGTGTGTGTGTTGATCTGTGAGTGTGTGTGTTGATCTGTGAGTGTGTGTGTTGATCTGTGAGTGTGTGTGTGTGTTGATCTGTGAGTGTGTGTGTGTGTGTGTGTGTGTGTGTGTGTGTGTGTGTTCATCTGTGAGTGTGTGTGTGTGTGTGTTGATCTGTGAGTGTGTGTGTTGATCTGTGAGTGTGTGTGTTGATCTGTGAGTGTGTGTGTTGATGTGTTGATCTGTGAGTGTGTGTGTTGATCTGTGAGTGTGTGTGTTGATCTGTGAGTGTGTGTGTGTTGATCTGTGAGTGTGTGTTGATCTGTGAGTGTGTGTGTTGATCTGTGAGTGTGTGTGTGTGTGTTGATCTGTGAGTGTGTGTGTGTGTGTGTGTGTGTGTGTGTGTGTGTGTGTGTGTGTGTGTGTGTTGATCTGTGAGTGTGTGTGTGTTGATCTGTGAGTGTGTGTGTTGATCTGTGAGTGTGTGTGTTGATCTGTGAGTGTGTGTGTGTTGATCTGTGAGTGTGTGTGTGTTGATCTGTGAGTGTGTGTTGATCTGTGAGTGTGTGTGTTGATCTGTGAGTGTGTGTGTTGATCTGTGAGTGTGTGTGTTGATCTGTGAGTGTGTGTGTGTTGATCTGTGAGTGTGTGTGTTGATCTGTGAGTGTGTGTGTTGATCTGTGAGTGTGTGTATTGATCTGTGAGTGTGTGTGTTGATCTCTGAGTGTGTGTGTTGATCTGTGAGTGTGTGTGTTGATCTGTGAGTGTGTGTGTTGATCTGTGAGTGTGTGTGTTGATCTGTGAGTGTGTGTGTTGATCTGTGAGTGTGTGTGTGTTGATCTGTGAGTGTGTGTGTTGATCTGTGAGTGTGTGTGTTGATCTGTGAGTGTGTGTATTGATCTGTGAGTGTGTGTGTTGATCTCTGAGTGTGTGTGTTGATCTGTGAGTGTGTGTGTGTTGATCTGTGAGTGTGTGTGTTGATCTGTGAGTGTGTGTGTTGATCTGTGAGTGTGTGTGTTGATCTGTGAGTGTGTGTGTTGATCTGTGAGTGTGTGTGTGTGTTGATCTGTGAGTGTGTGTGTGAGTGTGTGTGTTGATCTGTGAGTGTGTGTGTTGATCTGTGAGTGTGTGTGTGTTGATCTGTGAGTGTGTGTGTTGATCTGTGAGTGTGTGTGTTGATCTGTGAGTGTGTGTGTTAATCTGTGAGTGTGTGTGTTGATCTGTGAGTGTGTGTGTTGATCTGTGAGTGTGTGTGTTGATCTGTGAGTGTGTGTATTGATCTGTGAGTGTGTGTGTTGATCTCTGAGTGTGTGTGTTGATCTGTGAGTGTGTGTGTGTTGATCTGTGAGTGTGTGTGTTGATCTGTGAGTGTGTGTTGATCTGTGAGTGTGTGTATGAGTGTGTGTGTTTATCTGTGTGAGTGTGTGTGTTGATCTGTGAGTGTGTGTGCTGATCTGTGAGTGTGTGTGTGTGTGTTGATCTGTGAGTGTGTGTATGAGTGTGTGTGTTGATCTGTGTGAGTGTGTGTGTTGATCTGTGAGTGTGTGTGCTGATCTGTGAGTGTGTGTGTTGATCTGTGAGTGTGTGTGTTGATCTGTGAGTGTGTGTGCTGATCTGTGAGTGTGTGTGTTGATCTGTGAGTGTGTGTGTTGATCTGTGAGTGTGTGTGTTGATCTGTGAGTGTGTGTGTTGATCTGTGAGTGTGTGTGTATGTTGATCTGTGACGTGTTTCCCTCTCTCAGACCCAGTTCATTATCTCCTCACGAGGCTCCTCAAGTGTCCATATGTTCGGGGCGGTGGAGTCTGGCAGCCGAGCGTCTCACACGAGTGTGTGTGTAGGTGTGTGTGTGTCGAGAGTGACGGGACACGGAAATAATTAATGAGATGCGCAGCAGCCTTTCACTGTGGCTCCGATAGCACTGCGCGATTAATCCGGTTTCTGATCGCGATTACGATACGCCACGATTACAAAAGAAAAGTCCACCCGCATTATGATGATGTGTTTGGTGCGAATCGTGACTACTTTAGAGAACCGGCACAACAGGAACTACGAGCATAAAACGTTGTTACGTTGTAAATTAGTAGGTCACGAAAATAAATGTAAAATACCAATAAATAAAATGTTCGCTGAGAAGGTTCTGCATGCGGGTCTGATGTTCATTATCAGGTCTTGTTAGTATTGTTTATTCATTGTTGTTTCCAGATCCCCGAAATGCCACTTTTCTTTCACTTTGTGTTATTTTGTACTTTGTGGGAATTTTTAAATGACTGTGGTGGCTCACACCATCATTGTATTAACAAGAACTAGTTTGTTATGGGGTCAATTTAAGGATTTTTAGATATTTGGAGTGGAAACCAGACAAAAATACAGTTTTTGTGTTCATCACGGTAGAAATCATGTGATCACCTGGTAGTAGTTGGGCCAGAAGGTGCTGACGGCGAGCTCCACCTGGGTCCACTTCTGCAGGGCGGGACCGGACGCGTTCCACACCGGCACTCCCAGAGGACTGTTGTTCTCCCGGACGTAGATGTAGAGCTGGCCGGGGCTGGACGCCTCTCGACCCGCACCGTAATACTGGAATATGACGCAGTGTGTGTCGTTCTCCTTAAACTGGGGCATGAAGAGCTGAGCTTTCTGTCCCGAGAACCTTCCAGAGGCGTTCGCCATCATGAACACAGAGTCTGCGGAGAGGGAACGACAGGTACAAGCTATAAACACTGACACTGGCTTCGTTTACATGCAACCAATCATCCGCTAGTAACGGACTGACGGCTCAATCGCACTGAAAGCTTCATGTAAAACACCTTAATCGATCCGATTGAGCTCGATCCCAATGAGATTTCGATCGGATTGAAAGGAGTGTTTATTTCTTTTATAATCCGTTCGAAATAGCGTAATGACGTAGCAATAGCGACTTAGAAATAGCGACGTAGAAATAGCGTAATGACGTTGAAATAGCGCAATGACGTTGAAATAGCGTAATGACGTTGAAATAGCGTAATGACGTAGCAATAGCGTAATGATGTAGAAATAGCGTAATGACGTTGAAATAGCGTAATGACGTAGAAATAGCGCAATGACGTAGAAATAGCGTAATGACGTAGAAATAGCGTAATGAAGTTGAAATAGCGTAATGACGTAGAAATAGCGCAATGACGTTGAAATAGCGTAATGACGTTGAAATAGCGTAATGACGTAGCAATAGCGTAATGACGTAGAAATAGCGTAATGACGTTGAAATAGCGCAATGACGTAGAAATAGCGCAATGACGTAGAAATAGCGTAATGACGTAGAAATAGCGTAATGACGTTGAAATAGCGTAATGACGTTGAAATAGCGTAATGACGTTGAAATAGCGTAATGATGTAGAAATCAGCGCAATGACGTAGAAATAGCGTAATGACGTAGAAATAGCGTAATGACGTAGAAATAGCGTAAAGACGTTGAAATAGCGTAATGACGTTGAAATAGCGTAATGACGTTGAAATAGCGTAATGACGTTGAAATAGCGTAATGACGTTGAAATAGCGTAATGACGTTGAAATAGCGTAATGACGTAGCAATAGCGTAATGACGTAGAAATAGCGTAATGACGTTGAAAATAGCGTAATGACGTAGAAATAGCGCAATGACGTAGAAATAGCGTAATGATGTAGAAATAGCGTAATGACGTTGAAATAGCGTAATGACGTAGAAATAGCGTAATGACGTAGAAATAGCGTAATGACGTTGAAATAGCGTAATGACGTAGCAATAGCGTAATGACGTAGAAATAGCGCAATGACGTAGAGTAATGACGTAGAAATA
>NW_026607300.1:0-90643 GCF_029890125.1 Rhinichthys klamathensis goyatoka
GTGACACAGTTTAGCTTTAATTCCGTTTGTTGTAACCAACATGCACACAGCCCAAAATTATATAGGAAATTATGTCATGTAGAGTCGTATGTTTATCAAGGTTAGTATGTATAATTATAAATACAAAAAGAATTTGTGACAAAGTCACAGTTCAGTTAATTTTGTAATTTGAAAATAATGATTAAGAGGTATTCACTGTATTCAATGAGTAAGGGACATATTTATTCACTTTGTACTTAATGTAACATTACTTGACTTTCGCACTATAAAATACCTGAGAGGTTGAACTGACATTCCCTTCTGTTTATCAGAGTTCCAAACTTGAAGAATTGTCCAGGCACTTTCCAAATGAAAGCCATATGCAACCATTAAAGAGCTCTCACATGAAGGAATAAGTGAGCGCATAAAGGTCTGCTTGGCAATTTACACAGCACAGTTTGATCCTGATGCTATCATTTAATGGCCATGTATGGCTGTTTTGGTTATCTATGAGCAAAACCATGCAAGTCGACTGCAAACTGTAATGGTTGGCTAAAAATTAAGACTGTACAACCAAACTGCATTTAGTTCTACACTTCCTTGTTCTCGTTTTCTTGTTTCTCTTCTTGGCTTTCTCTCTCTCACACACACTCTCTTTCTCTCTTCATTCACATTTCATTTTGCTTTCATCTGTAATGGGCTGTAATGTGATAGTCTTTACAGTATATCCATTAGGGTGCTGAATAGCCGGATATTGGCAGGTATAGAGAAAGCATTTCAGAAGTGAAATACTGACCAGTAAAAATGATGGCATCCTTGACAGTAAGTGGGTGTTGTATGCTGCTGCCTAACGACATGTATAGCATAGAACAGTAATTTACTATAATTTAGCACTTTAATTTACAAGGGCTCGACGAAATAAAGGAAACACCTAGCAATATATTCATATGAAGGAGCGAGGTCCACCATTCGCCAGCACAACTGGCAGTTCTGCTTGGAATATTGTCAAAAAAACTTCTGAATTGCACCTTTGGGACAGTACAAGGGATATTATACATGAGTTGTAAAACTGTTTGAATCTTTTGACTGGTGTCATTTGAGTTCATCTTATTACTGAACCAACAACTTGGAATTGTTTTGTAGTATATTTAGGCCCATCATTGCATAAGAGAACATCAAAAGGGCACAGTGTTTGTTGGTTGTGGTCTCTTAAAATGGATTTATATTCCATGGAGAGCAAACATTCAACATAATGCGTCTGCTGTTATGTAGCAGTTGGAAACAGAAATTGTGGGATAAAAGCATTCTTTAGATTTCTCCATATATATATAAATGTGTGCACTTAACTTAATTTTCTCAATTACGCATGAAGTTTATTACTTAAAGGGTTAGTTCACCCAAAAATGAAAATCATGTCATTAATGACTCACCCTCATGTCGTCCCAAGCCACAGTTTAAGATATTTTAGATTTAGTCCGAGAGATTTCTGTCCCTCCATTGAAAATGTATACACGGTATACTGTCCTTGTCCAGAAAGGAAATAAAGACATCATCAAAGTAGTCCATGTGACATCAGTGGGTTAGTTAGAATGTTTTGAGGCATCAAATACATTTTGGTCCAAAAATAACAAAAACTACGACTTTATTCAGCATTGTATTGTCTTCCGGTTCTGTTGTCAATCCGCATTCACGAGTCTACAGTGACGCTTGATGACGTAAGACGCTGCTGACGTGTATCTGGTGTGTCCGTGTATTCGGGTCCAAATAATTATGGCTGGGCAAAAAAATGCAAGTCTTCCTCTGTGTCGAAATCCTTAGACATGTTTGCGAAGATTGTTTTGTTTACAGCGTGCGTCTCCCTCAGACTGTAAACGAAGCTCGGGCGCACTGATAACACGTCAGCAGCGTCTTACGTCACCAGCATCACTGAACGCGGCTTGACAACAGAACCGGAAGAGAAAACAATGCTGAATAAAGTCGTAGTTTGTTATTTTTGGACCAAAATGTATTTTCGATGCTTCAAAACATTCTAACTAACCCACTGATGTCACATGGACTACTTTGATGATGTCTTTATTACCTTTCTAGACAAGGACAGTATACCGTACATACATTTTCAATGGAGGGACAGAAATCTCTCGGACTAAATCTAAAATATCTTAAACTGTGTTCCGAAGATGAACGGAGGTCTTACGGGCTTGGAACGTTTTCATTTTTGGGTGAACTAACCCTTTAATCATTTTAGGGCAACAGGTTCTCACTTTTTTTAAATTTAAGTCAACTGATCACTTTTTACAGTGATATATCAGTGAAAAACTTTCAAAATATGTAATTACTAGTGAGTCTCTTGATTAACATTTCTTAAATATTTACAGTGACATGTTCTAGTTAAATGTGGTTCGTTATCTATAAAAAAAAACATACTTTTTATTGTTATGAGTTCCATATACTATTATTAGTAAATGATGTTTGAGGTTCAAACTGGTTTAAATAGTTATCCAAAAAAAAAAAAAATGAAGATAAAGGAGAGTTTTAAAGGGTTCTTTAAAACAAAAACAGGTAATCCACACTAACGAAGACAAAGCAACCGCGTTTCTACACGCACACATGAACAACAACCGACAAACAGAGTGATGGTGAGGAACTAAAATACACAGTGATGAGATGACGAACAGGTGTGGCGATCTGATGAGTGTCCATGACAACTGACAGGAAACTAAGACAAAGAGACACACGTGACTGATGAAAACAAAACTGAAAGTCCATGAAAACAGACACTAAGAGCAACCAAAACTGAGTGTGTGTGACAGAACGCCCCCTCCCGGAAGGCGCGACTTGGTGAGAAGGAGGCTTAGGAGGAGGGCGTGGAGATGGTGCAGGGATGGTAACAGGAGCAGGTGAAGGAATGGTGATAGCAGGCGGCAGAGGAATGTGACAGACGGAGGAGATCCTGGCGGCGATGATGGTAGTTGCCCGAAGGCACAGACCCAGAGCCCAGAGACTACAGCCCATAGGGGGTCTAGGGAAGGAGGAGCCAAGGTGGACGAGCTGAGGTCGGCGAGCAAGGTCGGCGAGCTGAGACGGAATGAGTTTATCAGAGGCTGGAGCCACAAGATCCACTAGCTCAGGCACTGATGGAGGTTGCTCGACCTGCGGCTCAACGTAATAGCATGATATGACTGGAGATGTCGAAGGGCTGCAAACTTCCAACAGAGGCGGGGCTGGAGGATTGTCTGAGCAGGGCGGTAACGGAGGCAGATGGCGACTCAAGCGGATCAAAGGTAGAGTATAGTCCATAGTGCCGCCTAAAAACAGTGATGAGGATTCCGAACAAACAGATACAGAGTCAATAAAGTTATTTGTGCTGTCTGAAAGCAGCAATGAAGGTTCCGAAGAAATAACCAAATTACAGTTCATAGTGCCATCTAAGGACAGTGTTAAGGAGCATGAAATAGGGTGGGTAGGGTGGAAGACGATACCTCCATACTGAAGTCCATCAGCCAGTCCTCAGTCTTTACTTCTACCAGTATCCCCTCAGCCAAAGATGTCACAGACTCACACCCCTAGTCAGACTCACTGGGGAGCTCCTCTTCCGGGGTGAGGGTCAGTGCTTACCACTTGTCCTCGGGCTCTGACTGACGCGTCACGGTGGGGGTAGCTTTCCGTCTGCGGGGGGCTCTCACGATTCCTCCGTGGTCACAGGTGGTGAAACAGGCTCTGGGTCCGGCTGTGTTCTGGACCGAGGGTAGACACTCGTCTCCAGACACCGGATAATGGCATCCCTCCAGTTTAGTCCAGAGGTGTCTGGGAGGTCTATGGTATGGTGGTAGTTCGCCCCGATCCAGAATAAAGATTTCAGGGTGTCGTCGTCGAAGGGGCTGGTGATGGCAAGACGGCAGTCTTGTTTTCAGTAAAAAATTAATAAAAATTAAAGTCCCCCTGGGCAATCACAGAAAACTTTGCTGCATAAACCATATTTGGGCCAGTTGTTCTGTTACAAGATGAAGAATATGAAGATGAAGGAGAGTTTAAAAGGGTTCTTTACTAAAAACAAACTCAGGTAATCCACTATGACAAAGACAAAAGAACAGAGTGTCTACATGCACACACGAACAACAACAAACAAACACAGAATGAAGGTGAGGAACTTAAATACACAGTGATAATGAGGAGATGACGGACAGGTGTGATGATCTGATGAGTGTCCATGACAACTGATGAATGGCGAGAAACTAAGACAAAGAAACACACGTGACTGATGAAAACAAAACTGAAAGTCCATGAAAACAGAAACTAAGAGCAACCAAAACTGAGTTTGTGTGACATTAAATTGGAAACAGATCAAAACAGTAGTATAGTACATCCAAAAGTATGACTTTACAAAAATAAATTCAATCAATCAATAACAGAACACACAATGATTAAAACTGTATTTATTCATTAACCATAATTAATTGTATTTAATATTTAAATGTTCACATACTATATACTGTAATTACAGCTTTTCAAATGTTATTTGATGTTTTTGCTTTTGGAAATGGATCTTTACTATGCTGAATTATTTAGCATTTTATGCTCATTTAGAGCACAAAGTATGTGCTTTCTGCGATTGTAATTATTTTGTAAATTAGTCACCCATGTGGTGCATGGTATAGTTAACCCTTTAAGTGTCACCGCCAAAAAAATCCTGCATGCTGTACGGGCCTTGTCATCCTGTTATATAGTACACACAAACAGTATAACTTTAATTTAACACTGATAAGGTTTATAGCCATTGCAGTTGGCCAAGGACCGCCCACTTAGCCAAGAAGAGGCTGACTGACATGTAAAGTGGCCAATCACAGTTTTGTTTTGTTCAATGTCACGTTTAGGGATAACCAGTTTAGAGAACCAGTAGAAATCAATCAGATTTATATTCATCAGATGTTAAGAAAACAGAGTGTAGGCATGTTGTCTGAGACTAAAACGAAAAGTTCTTCATACAGTAGCTAAAGTAGCAACACATGGCTAAGTAATCTGTGTAGCTTGCAGCTCCTTCTGTTGGTGGAAATATTTACTACACAATTGCTCTGGTAACCAGCAGTCTATTCTGGTCAGGCTTTTTCACAGTGTATTTGCAGGGTTTTTGAACATGCTGTAAAATGGGGACATTTCCGGGGACAGGCACAGCTCCAGTGTGGAACAGGACACCAAAAACCAGGGACATAACCCCTATATAAGAAGTAATTGTACTACAAACACACTATACGTTTCAGAACTCAAAACTTCCTTGCTAGTTCAAAAATAGCTTCTATTGAAATCAAGCTGCCTCCTTTTTATTACGTAATAGAGTTGAATACATCAGTGCCGGACTGCCTGCACAGACACAAATCAACTCCTACTTCTTCATCATCACCTCTTTGGCCCGCCCGGCTGGCTCATTACTGAAGTGATATGGACAGAATATAAGATAGGATCATTGGACTAAAAAATAACAATACCTTGCAAAGGATGCTATAGGAAAGTGGCTTTTTATTTTCAATATTTGATTGTCTCAGTAGAGCATTTGCTTGTTTGGTATAGTCACATTTTTTTGTTATAAAAGTAATTGCAGTTTATGTGTTAGTAAATCAAACCAGCAATTAAACAGTCAACTACACATTTACAACTTCTCCTCTTAGAGGGGTCATATGATGCGATTTCTTGTTTTCCTTTTTCTTTAGTCTGTTATGTAGCTGTTAGTGCAAGTATAAGATCTGCATATTTTCAAAGCTCAAAGTCTCAAACCTAAAGAGATATTCTTTATAAAAGTTAAGGCTCAGCCACGCCTTCCTAAAACGCTTCTTCAAACACTCCCCCACAAATCTACGTCAGTGTGTGCGGGCAGAGTTTCATAACACCGCCCACATGTATGCGCAAAGAAAGAAGGAGTAACTTTTATTCTCGCTGTATTATTGTTGCCGCCGGTGCCGCCATGTCGTGGATAAAAAAAATGACCATCTACTCCATTAAAAAAGGGTGAAAACTGCATACAGTATGTATGACGCATGTATTATCATTGGGGGTAATGTTGTGTACAGGGGATAAAAAGTAAGTTTTTCCACCATTTTCAATGAAAATGTTTATGAGCAAATGATAATTAGGAGTGAATAGAGGATTTAAAAATATAAAGTTGGGCCTGAACAATACTTTTAGAGGCACTGTACTTTTACTGATCGCTTGATCTGCGTCCACTCTCATCTCTGTCTGCATCTCATAGATTCTAATTTATTATAGTGCTCCATCATGTTAACGATTCTTTCCTCCTGGGTGCGATTTTCAGTTTTGGCAAACTATCAACAGATATCTTGCCTTTCCTCACCAGACTGCCAAGCATGAGCAATAAAAGTTTCTGAGAGGAACAGCCCTGAACAATGATGTGGACACTAAATGTCTTCCTGAGCTGTTCTGAGGGTAAGACAGGGAAAGACTAAAGAAGAACAAGGTGCAAGCGTATTAATAAGAGAGATAAAGATAAACATCTGATTCATGTTTATTTTAAAACAAACTGGTGTTTTGATTTTGGCTGTATTTGTGACAGTTCTGAAAGACATTACTTTGAACTTTTCTTCTAGATGCCCACGCATGGTCTTTTTTGTTATGTTTGATACATTTAATTGGTAATTTTTTTCAGTATTGGACCAATTATTGTTATTATTATTATTTTTATTCCATATCATCTTTGTCAATATTTAGTACACATTTAGTACACCTACTCTCTTGTAGAAGATCACAGTGATATATGTTGAGCACATGAATGCATTTAGTAGTAACAATGGTACTTTACTATCCCATTTTAGTTTTAGTACATTTTTAGCCAGACCAGTACCAAACTAGCAATAACTGCCATGAACCAGACTGAACCTCTACATGATATAATTTACTCCTTTATTTAAAAATGGCAAGGGATTGTTGTATTAATGTCTACTTGCCAGGCCATACACACACACACACACACACACACACACACACACACAGTCTGTATGCAGTCCTAACCATTAGGCCACGACTGGGGCAGTGGTTGGAGATGGTTAGACAGTCAGATGGCAATGGTTAGAGAGTCAGACTGGTAACCCAAATGTTGCAGGTTTGATTCTCAGTGGTGGCAAGAAATGACTGAGGAGCCCTTGAGCAAGGCAACTAACCCCCAATTGCTCCCTGGGTGCTACAACAAAAATGGCTGCCCACTGCTCTGGGTGTGTGTGTGTGTGTCTACGGTCTGCAGTGTGTGTGTGTGTGTGTGTGTGTTCACTGCTCCTAATGTGTGTGCACTAACTTGGATGGGTTAAACGCAAAACGAGGACAAATTCCGAGTATGGGTTACTCACTCTCTCTCCTCTCTCTCTCTCTCTCTCTCTCTCTCTCTCTCTCTCTCTCTCTCTCTCTCTCTCTCTCTCTCTCTCTCTCTCTCTCTCTCTCTCTCTCTTTCTCTCTCTAACACTTTCTGAAGCTCCTAAAAGTGCTTAGACCCCCATAAACAAACAAACAAACAAACAAACAAACAAACAAGCAAGCTTCACATGCTCTGAATTACTGCTGGTCCAGTTCTGCATTATGGGTTTCATTAATATTACTTATTCTTTCTGACATTTTGTACACTTTTAAATAGGAAATATACTATAATAGTTACTATACTATTGCCTAATATAGAAATTTTGGTAGCACTTCATTTTACAGTGCTGTTCCAAATGCACATACTAGGCCTATGCACTTTAGTTTAGGGCTGCCGATTGAAAAATAATATAGTTAGGCATTATCACATAAGTAAAGAGTGAAATATCATACGTGTGCTGTTCCTTTTCAAAAGCTACTCAATGCTCAATCCTGCGCTGGATTTTAAATGCTATGGGGAAAAACGTCTTCGCTTGACCGGTTGTGAACACGTATGGCAAACACGCCAAAGAATTTGGCTTAAGGCGAGACACTACAGGTGAATAGGGTAAAAATTTTAAATAATAGATATCACCATGAAACTTCCTCAGTTGATTACTTAGACAAGTATACATAAAAAATGTATTACAAGTTTTTGAAATTTGTATGTTTAATTATGCAAATTAGGCATTATGTCATTAAATATGTGCGATTTTGCATATATTCTCGGTAGATAGATCTGAACATATGATAAAGCCAGGTGCAAAATTATTTTTTCATTTTGTTTACACACAAGATGAAAAAAAAAAAAAGGTTCAGAGGGATTTCAGGATATATGCTTTCATTACCTAGGAAATCAAAATATACTGTCCATACTGTCGATTTTCGCCATATTTTTTTAATTAAAATGTCACATAAATCAGCCCAGGAATGATTTATTAACAAATCCCTCTGAAAATATCTTCAGAATACTGCTAAGTGTATAACTGGAAAGTTTGGTGTACATAGGTGCTACATAGGCTGAGATGTTTGTACATAGCGTTGTGCAGGAGACTCAGAGCTTTACAACGATACCGGTCATGACAGACTTCAGTAAACAGATGGAACGTGGCATGACGCGTTGGAATGCTAACTTCTTGGTAAATTCGGGAGAAACTTACTGCCGCAAGTAAACAAAATGTACTAAAATAAACATCTTAAAGTATAAAGTCTTTATTGCAGCTTGAAAGAACACATATTGAAGGAGTAAACTAGCCCAAAAAATCTCAAAACTGATCACAGCATGAAAAATCGATGTTTTTGCCTGCCGTGTCTCGCCTTAAATAACCCCTGATGATGACATCATTTGAATGCGGACGTTAGAGGCTATAAGTAGACGTGTGACATTTGCGCTCATCAGGTTCTTTTATCTTCAGAACTGCATTGTGTTCCGTGTGTGCTATTCAAACTTCTTCTCAAACTATCCCTTTTGCTAGGTGTTAGTTTTGTCAGGCAGGAATTAAGCCTTTCTCACTCTCTTTTTCTTTCTCTACAACAAAAAGAAAAAGAGAATCATGTAGAGAGAATGGCGAGTGCAAGCACTGTGAGTTGCTCTCCATTAAAGTGCTTTTCGCTCGTCTCGCATATCGCTAAGGAGGATCTGGCTAAGGAGCGGGAGACGGGTCCTTCCCTTTCTCTCGTTCTCTCTTCAGATCGCGTCTTCCTCCCGTTCACTGCTGAAGCACGCCTCAGTGCTTCTTCAGAGTGGGCTGAGGATGTAGGTTCTCTTGTCAATAAATAATCTAGTGGCTCGGATCTCGCATCTGCCAAGGAAACGCTTAGATTACGGGTCCGCTATATATGTATATAATGCTAGGGAACTGAGCAGACGGGAGATTTTCTTTCTCTCTTGTTTCTATGATCGCATGCAAACGAATTGTGTGTTTGCAAGCTATGATTTAATGATTCTTTGTTTGAACTGCTCTAAGGTGGTGGTGGTGGTGTGTGGTTGCGTCCAATTCTCGACCTTCGCGGTTTGAACCATTCTCTCAGAACCTTCTAATTCAAAATGTTGACAGTCAAAATGATTGTGTCTTGAAATTCTGCCACAACACAGGAAGTTCCTGAGGTTTGCTTTCAGGGGCGAAGCTTACCAAAATCGTGTTCTTCCATTCAGCCTAGCCTTTTCACCCCGCACATACTCTAAATGCATGGATGCAGCTCGGGTTCTGTTGGGACTCCAGCGCATTCGAATTTAAATTACATAGACGACTGGCTGATTTTGGCCCAGTCTCAAAAGCTTGCGCTTCGACATCGGATGCCGTCCTCGCTTATCTTGTGTATCTGGGGTTGAGACTCAACGCCAAGAAAAGCGTTCTCCCTCCGGCCCAGACAATTATGCATTTAGGAGCTGTATGGGACTCGGTCACCATGCGGGCAGAACTATCTCCCGCACGTGTTGAGTCCATCTTAAACACCCTGAGCGATAGTAGGCAAGGTCAGGAAATTACTTTCCATCACTTTCAAAGAGTTCTAGGTCTTATGGCAGCTGTGTCCACGGTGATACCTTTGGGTCTTCTGCACATGAGACAGTTTCAGCTGGGGCTCAGAGCCAGGGGATTTCACTTAATCCCCAGAGGCAAATAAGGGTAAGGGGACACACCGAGTGCTTTGTGCCCTTTCTAAAATCCATGCTCACGGTAAGCGCACACAATGAGTGCTTCGTCCACTTTCTAAAATCCATGTTCATGGTAGGGTTACGTGTTATGGGCTTTGTACCATTTCTATGTGGTTCAGACTCCAGTTCCTCACCTTGGGTCCCACTGTAGGTGCAGGTTGTGGTCACAGGATGCTAACGGCAGATGCTTCCCTGCCGGGCTATCCAGCCCAAGGGTTTTGGAGATGCTGTCATCTCGATTGGCACATCAATTGCCTTGTATTGATGGCTGTATTTCTAGCCCTAAAATACTTCCACCGGCAGTTAAGAGGCTACCATGTCCTGGTGCGGGTGGACAACACTGCAATAGTCACTTATATAAATCGCCAGGGAGGACTGCGTTCGTGCCTTTGAACAAACTGCAGGTTCTGTTTTGGGCTCAAGACAAGTTCCTGTCCCTGAGGGCGATTTACATTCCCGGAAGCATGAATGTGGGAGCAGATCTATTGTCCAGACACAGGGATTGGAAGCTCCATCCCGATGTAGTCAGTCAGATCTAGGAAAGATTTTACGAAGCAGAGGTGGACCTCTTCGCATCACAAGAAACATCGCATGGTCCCCTGTACTTCTCGCTGACTCCTCCAACCCCCCTGGGTCTGGACGCCATGGCCCATGCATGGCCCAGTTTCCACCGATCGCTCTGCTCCCAGGAGTCTTGGCGAAGGTCCGTCAACAAGGGTCATGCCTATTGCTAATAGCGCTTCGTTGGCCGACCAGAGTCGCCGTGGGCAATACCAAACAGGATCTCCTGTCTCAGGCACAGGGAACGATATTCCATCCCCGGTCCGAGTTATGGAATCTTCATGTTTGGCACCTGAGGGGGACCGTCTAAGAGAAGATGGACTTTCAGTGGATGTACAGTAATAGAGACCATTATGAGTGCTAGGGCTCCCTCCACTAGAAGAATGTACATCCTTCAGTGGCGCGTCTTTGAAAGGTGGTGCACTATACATCATGCAGACCCGGTCCACTGTGAGATTGTTTCAGTGCTGGAGTTTCTGTAGGAAAAGCTGTCAGGAGGCACATGTCCTGTTACTCTCAGAGTATCCGTGGCCTCCGTTTCGGCTTGCCACACTCTGATTGATGGGGTTTCAGTGGGATAACACCCTCTGATCGCCCGCTTCATTCGTGGAGCTAGATGACTGAGACCACCGCCAAAGTGAAAGTTCCCTCATGGGATTCAGCCGTTCTTCAGATAAAATGACCTGATGAGCGCACCTGTTACGCATCTATTTATAGCCTCTTATTTAAAGCCAAATTATTTGGCGTGTTTGCCACACATGTTCACAACCAGTCAAACGAAGACGTTCTTCCCCATAGCACTTTAAATCAAGCACAGCATCTCATTCCCGCTTTTTCAGGGAACAGGGTTACAGTCAAGTAACCCGAGACAAACTCCTTGAATTAATCACTGACCGCATTTCTTTATTTTTGAGTACAAGTTCAAACTCTATGAACCGCTTCATTGTTAACATACTGAAATTAGAAAAAAAAAACATACTGCCAAAACGTCTCGATCACCCCCCGGTGGCTGGTCCCAGTATAGGTCATAAATGCCGCCCTCCCCATGAAGTCTAATGGGACGCGATCAAATTACAAACAATCAAATTACACTTCAAATACATTTTTTCCAAAAATGTTTTCTGTCATTTTAGGTAGTTTTTATCACGCTGATTTAAGTTTAAGTGTTCATTTTTTAAAATAAGTTTGATCTAGTTCGTTATTTGATTCTATAAAAACGGGAATGTGACGTAATGATTGACAGCTGTGATTGAGAGCTTCTCTAAACAAAATAGTCACGAGGCACCAACCCATTTTTTGGGGGGATTTTCGGGAGGAGATTGGAGCTTCAACTTTAATTTCTAGATGTCCATAACTGTTTATTTCACACAGTAAACTTTGTAGTAACAGTTTATGCGGGAGTAAGGGTGGGACCTTGATATCGCGGCTTTACTTCCCACTCACTACTGCGCAGAATCAGGTCCCTGGTTCACTACAGCGCAGAAGCAGGTCCCAAATCTGCACAAGATGTCAGCGCCATATTACGACTTTGGCGGATTCACTTTTCACCAATGGAAGAGAGTGAAGGGGCGTTGTCCATCTTTTTTACAGTCTATGAGAGTGACTTTGAAATGCTGCAATATTCATGAAGTATTTGGGTACTTTATGCCCTTTGATCAATTTGCAATTCAAGATGAGCTTGTTTTTTTTTTTATCCCTACCACTTCTATCCGTTCTATGTGCTTTTAAAATAGTAATTGGACATTCAGATGAACATTCCTTTTTCCCATATATTTACATTTGATCGCATTTGCAAGTGTACTGCAGTGGCCCTTTTCAAGTGTAAATGCAGTGGGCTGAACCCAAAGGGATCAAAGACAGCGGAGGGTTTCACCCACTCCCTAACACAACGAATGAGGCTGCAGCCCTAGATTTGGCCTCCTTCATCAGCCGTGCCAGAGGCTGTGTCCCCACCGACAGACGCCAGCTAACTGCAGAGCATTATGGAAGTGGACTGCGTTTTTGTTGCGCTTAAATGGGTGTTCCACTGGCGATCAATCAGAGTCAGATAGAAACGATAGTGCAGCATCAGAGGAGATGGAGATGGAGGGTAACGCTATACCAGACCAGGAAACAGGCGGGAAGTCTGAAGTCACCATGCCAAGCATAAACGCCTAGCTAAGGATAAGCTGGCTGGGCCGTGTTGAAGGAAACGATAAAATATTAAGGGTCATTGGATACCTTGTCTCCTCTGGCTGTAGACTGGGAAACATAGGGAGGTAACCCTGGCCACGTGCGTCTGGGACGTGTGTGTGTGTGTGTGTGTGTGTGTGTGTGTGTGTGTGTGTGTGTGTGTGTGTCTAGGGTGAAAGACAGGTCAGTATAGATAATCAGAGACAACAGGGTCAGTTGATGCCCTCAAACTGGTGTGTGTAAAAATCTGACTCTCTTCTGCTGAAATGTATTGCCAAAAGTCTTCATGTTTCTGATCACTCCAACATTTAAAATCAACATAGACTACAGTATATTTACCTTCTTATCACATTTTAAATCTCTTATTGTGCCTTATTTATTGGGGTGCTTTATTCAAGAACATTATTTGGTTTATTTGGTAACACTTTATAATAAGTAATAAAGTACTTACAAATCATTAGCAAACTATTAGTTTTTAGTTCATTCATATTTAATATATTGTTGTCTCTACATTGTTAATATATTAATAGACTATATAGAAATAGTGAGTTATTCATTCATTGTCAGTGTAATTAACCAAATTATCATTGTTTAATTACAACCATACTTTTACAAGACCACCATAAAATATGTGCGATGCTAAAAGTTCAATGGTTAAGAATATTGTTTGCTAACACAAAGGTTGCAAGTGCAGTTCAGGAGAGAGTTAAAGTACCAATCTAACAATCTTGCTTTATCAATGTCCTCGGACATGGCACTAATAATTTTACTCCAGGGATGCTGCATGATTGCAATTAGCATTCTAAGTTGCTTCAGTTGAAAAGTGTCTGCTGAATGGCAAGTAGCATGTAGTTCTAACTCAAAATGTATCTATCCTCAGGGTATTTGAGATTATAACTAGCCTTTATCTTTCATGTCATCATCTCCTTTTGCCATCCTTTCATTGCAGGAATGTCCAGTGTTTGAGATACTATCTATGCCAAACCAGATGGTTGGCTGCTAGCTTAAGCATATAGGTCCTATTTTGTGTCATTGCTTGCTGTTCCAGATGGCTTGCCTTGTGAGACACTTTTGGCCATAGGGGATTGCATATGTGTCTTTGTTATTGGAACTTGGCTACCAAGGACTAAATGAGCTTTGCATTGCAATTTTCCAAAATAACAAAAAAAAAAAAGAAAAAAGAAAAAACTTCCAACAACACTTACATGTTTTAAGGCTCTAAAAGAATAAAGGTAAAAAAAAATAATGCTAAAAATAAATATTATTGACATTTTGGGCCAGATGAGCCCATTTCTTGTCTCTGAATCTAATGTTCGGGGATTTTGGGGGTCGAATGTTGGTAAGGAGACCTTATGTGGTCTGGCCTAAATAGAAACCGTTATGAGTCATAGCCAGCCCTGGTAGGAGACAGAGATTATGTTGTTAATTCTAAAGGGTAGGTGAATGTGGAAACCATGGCCAAGTCCCTGAAATAATACAAAATGTCATTTCAATGACAATAACTTAATAAAACAATTCCCGAGCTCACAGGCATGTATTAGTTAAAGCTCTCAAACATAGGTACAAGACAAAATGCCACAATTGCCCTCTTCTTTGAGTTCAATAAAAAATGCAGTTATAAATAAAACCTAGCTGAAATTCCACTTTAATTAATGTCTCAATTAGATTGGGAACATTAAAGGTAGTAATGATTTCACTCTTTGGTCTTATCATTAACAGCATGCTCACTCTTGCCTGAGATATGTGCACGCTTCTGTGAATGTATTAGACTAGATTAATGAGGACTGTATCAAAAGGTAATTCACTCTGCCAATTTATCCACTTAAGACTTGTATTATAGGCTACATTCTTTCTTCAACATACAGCAGTATAGTATCTATAGTTATGAATCCCAGGGCTCAGTACATTACTTTTTGAAGTTTTTATTTGCATTTCTTCTTTTTTTTTGGTGAAGAGTTTAATATAGTACAGTTTCAGGGGACAGATGACAGAGTCTATAAAAGGAATGAGAAAAATCTATACAGGCATTTCTGTGAGTTCCTCTGATAACCCAAATAGACAGTATTTGTCGAAAGTGCCACTGACAGCAGGTGAACTTTCTCAAGAGAGTGTATCGCACAAGTGTATCAACATTGTATGTTGTAATCCCAGATGAAATCAAAATGATACATAGGTGGTTTTATTATTGCAATATAGTCTGTTACAGTCATAAAGGCCTTCGGGCCTAATAATCCTTTACAGAGTAATCAATATTTACTGTGGGCCTTACAGTGCTTGCCAGTGCCTGCTCATATTGAACTGCGAGATGTCTTTGAACTCTTTAGGGACAACTGACTGATCTCACTTGAGAAACAACCAACATTTCCCTACTTTCCCAAAGTAAATTGCCTCCGTTTCATCAACCAATCCATGGTTAATACAAAAGTAGTGACTGACTTAACAAGTCACAAATAGATGCTGCAGTACAGATACTTTATGAAAAGAGGCTGCCAAACAAAACGGTAAACAGATTAAGGCAACTGCTATATCAATTCATAGTAAATCTCGGGTTTGTGTTTTCTTTTGACTCGTTAAAGTCGCACCTTGTAGGGCTCACCTTCTTGAAAATACTACTGCCAGCAGCGCATTGGCCACAGCGATTTATGTGGTAAGTGATCTGGCCAAAATCGATTTAAACCGTCAGCACTAACTGGACATCAACCTTGGTATCATATCATGTGCGGGTTTTGTAATTCAAGTGACCGCAGTCTCGTCTTGCTGGTCACCTCTAATCAGACCAGAAGCACATGACCCTGATGCCCTGTACAGCTATAACTTATGAAAATCATGTTCTGCACCAATCAAGTAGTAGTTTTGCATGTAGCAGTAAAATCTAGCAATGTCAGCTTCGGTTAAAAAATAAAACTCCCACATAAGACAAAAGTATTGTAAAATAAAAGTATTTTATGAATTAAATGTTTAAAAGAGCTGATGCAAACTTATTGTTTTATATTCTGTCCCTTCATCAAAAATCATCAGATAATCAAGTGTAAATGCTCCTTATGATCAACTGTTGTTAGCCATATTATTATTAAAAAGTATTGTTACTTTTCAAATATACTGTTGTAATTTTAAGGGATTATGCCCTTACCTTTCATTAAAAATCAAATGAACTGTGTCCTAATGTCACAAGTAACACTTTCTATGCAGCTCTCTGTGCTGTAGCTAATTTATTTCCCTCCACCTCCTCTCACTTCTGTTGTTATATGTCTGCCAATAAGAAAGTCTCCTCACCTGGTAGAACTCAAAAGCGAAGGAGGGATGAATGTTAATGTTAATAGTGCTCTACAAAAGAAGCCAAGCTAATCAAGTCAATGAAAAGGCAAAATAAAACACAACCTTCAATTTGGTTTATTTTAAATAAACACAGCATTCATTTGGGATTCTCTTGACATCCAATAGATTAATTGGACATTGTTTTACATTATCAATTCATTCATAGTATAATTTAATTTTGACCCTCATTAGACATGAGCCAATTCGAGAATGTAATAAAACACACTCAAACACTCTTATACACTTGCAAGCCTAATGCAAACACGTTGAATTAATGCAGTGAATAATCAGAGTTTCATCACTTTTTTAGATACATACAAACATGTACTGTGGTTTGCAGCAAATTAATAATCAATACATAAATATTGGAGACAGGCATACTAACATCTATGAATATATTAATGTAAATTTTAATTTGGCAACATTTGAGATGTTGTAGACAGAACTAATATTATACATTGAACAATCATGTAGCTAAACATTTATCTCCAGCTGCAGGGTCCTGGTTGGGGCATGATTATTTTGGTTATAGCTGGCCATTTGATTTCTGTCTGTCTGCACATTTGCCTTTTCAGGGGTAGAAATGGGTGAAACTTCTCATGCAGAACATATTCAGGAAGGGCATGTTTGTACATCACTACATGTTTGCAAATTACATACATAAAACCTCTCTACCTGGGGCACGATAAAGGAGACCCTTTGAAATCCAGACAAGCATGTCCTCTGCGCTTGTAGGACCAGATGTAGAAGCGGGTGGTGGAGTGGGAACAGTTCACGGCGGGAGACGTATGTCTATTCTGTAGTCGTGCCACTTCCTGATAAGGAGACCCTGGAACTTGTTTATATGCAGCAATTTGAAAACTAATTGAAAATTCCTGCCTGGAAGCCGATGCATATCAAAACAGGATTATTTTAGAAATAATCATCTGCCACCGTCGGTCAACAGCTAATCTTCACTTTGTTGGAATTCAAATTACCCAGCAATGTTTACATTGCCACAATAGTGAGGCTGGGGACCAGGGCTATGAAGGGCCTATTTTAAGAGTAAATGCAGAAATAATAGCTGCAGATGAACTCTCCACAAACCTCCCACAAACTTGCCGGATTGGACAAAAATCCATGTTTTGTGTGCAAAATTAGCAGCTTTTTCTTTTCTTTCTATTGGATTCGGGGCTACTTCAGTAGACAGAGGAAAGCAGAAAGTCTTACACGGTGAGTTTAGAGAAAGTGGTGCTGTTAATATTTGATGGTGCATGTGTTTTGAAGCGGGGTGCGCGTTCTCAGGGCTTTTGGCCCTGCTGTCGGCCTCACTCTGGCTCAAATTGCTGGTGTTTATCACTTATGCCTGTGCTGGCAACAAAAGACGACACTCTATCCCTGTTCAAGAGCTGTCAGTCAGCCCGGCAGGGTACTAACACTTAGCACAGGATGCAGGGATATTGTTCTAAGCAACAGAGCCACACGTGCACTAATACACAATGTCCCTTCCTCAGTTAAGGGCTTCCTCTGTGGGGATCAAAGTAAGTGTAAAATGAGTCAAGGATCACATAAAAAATTTGCAACTTAACACAGACAGGATCTACAGCTTTATTTCGAATACAGTGTTGCTGTAGAGAGTGGCATATAGACAAGCTTGCGTTTATGTTAGCCGTTGACAAGCTTACACATTTTAACAAGTGTCTTGTACTGTAATTATCTATGATTATGCAAAGTTTAAAGTTGTTTTGTGAACATGGCAGATGTTGATTTCCTTAAGAATTGTGATGTTCTTTATCCAGACCAAAAAAACCCCCCAAAAACTAAGAAGCAGCCACATTCCAGGAGTGCTGTTATTTAATATAACACTACTGTGATGTTCATTATTTGCATCACCCTGCTTGTCTCTGTTGTTGTTGTGCCAGACCAGAGAATGTGGATGATTTTGCTTGAAGTGAGTGCAGTATTGTGTGGTGCAGGGAATGGGAAACCCAGAGTGGAACTGGGGTAGACTGATTACAGAACACTTTGAATAGGGAGATAAATTGTTGGCGCTCCACTTCACTCACAAAATCTGTTCCAGTTTATGCATTTCTTGAAAACACATAAAGCGTAACACTTTGTTTTGAAACTATTTTCAATGATGGAGTAAAACAATCAATCAATCAATCAAAAAATAAATGTACTCAGTATTAATAAATAAAAACCATTCTGTGTCTGTATAACTGTGAACATTTACAAGAGGACAAACACTAAATAATATGTATGCACAGGATGATGAATCAAACCACAACAAAAGCCACATAAAACAACAACTGGAGCTGATGAGTACATTCAAAACCCTTGTTAATGACATTTTTTTTTTTTCTAACGGTAATTTCATTTGTTTGTTATAATTTCTAAGTTATAAGTTCAAATAATACATTTGCAGACAGTATTATGGTTAATTGCAATACTTTAAAGCTCAAGGCTTCTTACAGTCATTGCGAGCAACTAATTCCTCTAAAAGTTTTTTTGTCTCTTTTTTTTTTACAAAAGAGACTGCATCAAGGTTAATTTAAATAATGACGTTTGTGCACAATACTTGCCTATTTAAATTTACAGTGATATTTATATTTACAGTATGATCTATGAAGTACAGCATTAAAGAAACCCTGCATGAATTTGCTTCAGCTCAGCATTAATGTTTGTGGTGGTTTGTGTTGTCGTTGCAATGGGATAATAGAAAAACAGCCACGTTTACCATAACAGAAACATCAATTGAAAAAAAAACCCCCAAAATACACACCTCATTTCCTTTTATTTTTTTTTATCATTTTTTCCCTCTCTCTGACAGTGGAAAGGTTTCTATCTTTTAGAGCGTAACACTCCCCTGTGATACAGCATGAAATAAATGCTACTGCTACTTGAGCACTTCACAAACTCTCAGAAGTCTCATATGTAAGAAATATCCTGGAGGAAGAGTAAATAGAACAATTCTGCACATATCAACAGTGCAGGCATATATATATATATATATATATATATATATATATATATATAAAATGTTACCATTCCAAATAACTAACTGTGACATTATAAGTAAACACTCTGTTGAAAAGACCAGCATATTTGTCACCAGCACATGCGTGTTTTGGATGCTGATATGTTGGTGTTGATAGTAGGCTTCCTAACTAGGTTAACTAGCCAGACTTCCTGGGATGACCAGTCACCCAGCTACATTTTACTGGTCCACCACCTAGATTAACACCAGACTATCTCTACTATCAACTATGGAGCCCCTAAATGGACATGGTTATGTAAAAAAAAATTGAGATGGGAGGAAAAATTATATGTCAGTGCTTTTGCGTTCTCTCAAGAAACTGTGTTCGCTTCGCAAAATGTTTGCGTTTCCTCGAGAATATTTGCGCTTACTCACAAAATGCTTGAGTTCCATCGAGAAACTTTGCATTCGCTTGCAAACCTTTTGAGTTCTTTCCGAGCGAAAGCAAAGTTTCTCAGGGGAACGCAAAAGTTTTGCAATTGAACGCAAAGTTTCTCAGGGGAATGCGAAAGTTTTGCAAGTGAACGCAAAGCCTCTTGGGGGGAGGGGGGACTTCCAAAAGCATTGGATTTTTTACTCATATTTCACCATGACCCTTAAGGGCAGGGATGTCAAATCCTGCTTCTGTGTCCAATCCTGCTCCAAAGTTCAGCTCCAACCATAATTAAACACACCTGAGCTATCTAATCAAGGTCTAACAGGCATACCAGAAACTTACAGGCAGGTATGTTGAGGCAAGTTGGAGCAAAACTCTGTAGGACAGTGGCCCTCCAGGACCGAGTTTGGACACCCCTGCTTTAGGGAATCAGTACTATTCAGCCATAACAGGCTGGTTATTGCAAGATGGTTTATGCCAATCTTTTGTAAAATTGTTTTTATTGTTACAATTTTTGTAAAATTGTTTTGTAAAAACAAAATTGTTCGTACTGTGCTGGGTTGCCACTTAATGTTTACTGTAAAATCTGTTTCCTGAAGCAAAAGCAAGTAGAGAATCACTGGATTAAAAGGCCTGACCTCTATCCCACTGTTTCTATAGAGCTAACGTGCAAACCCTCATAATTGCGCTTGATGCGTGTTGCATGTATCATCGATTCACTGTGGCTCTAACCACACGGAAGAGAACTGCTAGGAGCCAAAGCCATGATTGCATCACTTCCTCTAACTGTGGGTGGCAGAAGGTCACTGCTCTGATACCATGCTCCTGAGAGCACTTGCACATCTCAGAATGACTGACACTTGGAACAGCATGTCCCTGCACATTTAGTGCATGAAATGACAACTAAAATTACTGCGTCAGAATGAGTTCACATGAACTATAATTAGGATATCAGTAGATACTTGATTCAGCAGACAAAATTACCAAAAATCATTGACATTAGCTAAAATGTGATCATAAAGCTTGTTTTAAATATGTTCATCCTTGAATAAACAAATAACAACAATATAAAAAGGGCATATCTGATAAAAAAATTGTGTGTAATACATGATATAGATTGAGTAGGTTGTGAGCATGCATCTGTGCAAAAAAACAAAAAAAAAACAAAAAAAAAAACAAACACTAAAATTCCTCCAATTCAAATTAAATTATGGTTTAAGGAGTAATTGTTCAAAGCTGTTGAATGTTGGCAGCAATAATTCAGATTGTCAAATTGAATGCATTTTAGTGGGAGTGTAAGACTATGACGCATTATGTACTGTAATAGGAGTTCAGATTTCAGCATGTGTGAATAAGTCACTGGGTGGGAACTCGCAGAACGACACCATCCTACACACTTGCGGTTAAAGAGATACATCTTTACAGGAATTTTAGCCACTTTATGTTAAAATGTAGAAAAGACTAGTTTGCCACTATGTTTTTTTGATGGTTTCGATTTCATCTTCATCTGGACTTTCAAACTTTTTGGTACACGTAACACACTGCTAACCCTGTGTTGTTTGGTACATGGTGTTTGTTACTAATTAGAACACTGAACATGCAACATTATGTATTCATAATTACATAATTTCATGTATCATCATTGCACGTTTCTGAAGATCCACTTGTATTTGATCTTAATAGTAAACATGCTGCCTATCTAAAATATGCATTATATATATATATATATGTATTGTAAAATGCACTGAATTTCATTGCCAACTATCTTCACATTGCAGTTCAAAACCACTTACATCCCACAAGCATACTGTATGTCAAATAGAAACTGAAGCAAAAAAAAATACTGTCAGACAGTATCAGTTTATAACACAAAACAAAAAATGTTTATAGATACTATCAGTGTTTGAGTAGTTTGCTAGTAATCAAAGTAATTACTTAAACTAAATTAAAGCACATATGTATATAAACTGAAATATTAGGTATAAGAAAAGGACTGATGCTGTGGGAGCACTCTGCGTTATTGCGTTGTGAAGCACATGGGAAATCAGTCCAATGGTGTGACGGGACGTCTGAGGCGGGTGACGTCATGAACCCGGAATCTATAAAGCATGCCCAAACATTGCAACGCTAGCTTGTAATAGGCTGAAGTCGCTGACAGGCATGCAGGAAGTATGGCAGGGTGACACAACGTCTCGTTCCCTCTTCAGGGAACCAAGGTCACAGTCGTAACCAAGGAGTTCCCTTTCAAAGGAATTTGCAGATCCGCAAATCTTTGCGGATCTTTGCGCTGCGTCGATTGTCGGAACGTTTATACCCAGGCTGCCATAATGACAAGTGTCTGTCTAGTGTGAAATCGTTAAGGAAAAACACTAAGATGAGAGCACCTGGGCCCTTAGTGTAGAGCTCATGTCCAGATTGTAAAACCTCACGAGTGTGTGCGGTGAGAACCAGCTTGCCGCATCACAAACATCTTGAAGTGAAACTTCTGACAGCAAAGCCTTAGAGGCAGCCATACTCCTAGAAGAGTGGGCTTAAACTGCCATAAGGGAAGGTAGTCCAGCCGCCTCATATGTAAGAGAGATAGCTTCAACTATCCACTTGCTCATCTTCTGCTTAGATCCTGGGGACCCCTTGCTAGGAGACCCAAAACAGACAAACAGTTGTTCAGATTAACTCCACATGGCAGCTCTGTGGACGTAAGCATCTAATACCCGAACTGGACAAAACTTGCTCGTTTCGTGGTCTGGATCCTGGAAGGGAGGAGGACAGAGGCCTGCAGCACAATAGATAGCCACATTAGTGGGGACCTTAGGGATGTAACCTGGCCTAGGGTGAAGAAAAGAATTTGAATGCCAGGTGCAAATTCCAAGCACGATGGGGCAACTGACAGGGCTTGCGGATCTCATATTCTTTTAAGAGACTTAATAGCAAGGAAGAAGAATGCTTCAAGAGTCAGGAACTTGACTGGAACCTCTTCAATAGGCCTTGGAGAATTACGGCAAGATTCCCATGCCTGTACCCTAGTGCATACTGCAGGCCTCAGCCTCAATGTGCCACAGAAGTTCACAAACATATCAGACCTGTTACCAATGGGTCTCTCCCTAAAGACATTCCACCCAAAGTAGTCATAAGCAGCTATTGCCGCCACATAAACATTTAAGGTGGACGCGGATAAACCTGCAGTGAATCGTTCTTGCAGGAACTCCAGCACTGTACCAACAGGGCAGTTAACTGGGTACAGCTGACGACCATTGAACAAGGAAGTGAATATTCTCCACTTCAAAGCATACAGTTTCCTTTGGGAAGGAGCTCTGGAGTGAAGAGTGGCCTCAACAACCTCAGTTGAGAGACCAGAATCTATGAGCTGGGCCCCCTCAGAGGCCAAGCCCACAGCTTCCACAGTTCTGGGCGGGGGTGAAGTATTGAGCCCCCTGCCTGGGGCAGAAGGTCCCTCCTGATCGGAATCTCCCAAAGAGAGCCGTCGAGGAGAGACACAAGATCCAAAAACCACACTCTGCCCGGCCACCATGGGGCAATTACGGTGAGATGGGCCTTGTCCTGTAAAACGCTCTCCAGAACTCCCGGGAGCAGAGCGATTGGGGGAAATGCGTACAGACATAGCCTCGGCCACATCTGAACCATAGCATCCACTCCGAGAGCTGAATGTGTGAGAGAGAACCAGAGTGGACATTGAGACGTCTCTAGAGACGCAAACAGATCCACTTCTGCCTGGCCGAACACCCCCCATGTCTGTTCCACCATCTCGGGGTGGAGCCTTCATTCTCCTGGCCTCAGCCCCTGCCTCAAAAGGATGTCTGCTCCCTGATTTTGGCATCCAGGGATGTAAGCTGCCCTGAGTGAAAGCAGCTTCCCCTGGGAAACCAGGAGGATTTGGTGCGCCAGTTTGCAGAGTGGACGCGAGCACAAACCCCCCTGATGATTTTTGTAGGCCACCACCGATTTGTTTTCTGAAAGGATGAGCACATGGTGGCCCCTGAGGTCTAAGAGGGAATTCTTGAGAGCAAGAAAGACAGCTATCATCGACAGGCGGTTGATGTGCCATGAGAGATGACACAGCACGAGTTCTCTTGAAAGCAACTTGTTACCAAATAGGTTTTTTTTTGTGACCAAATATAGTTTCAATAGGCGGAATGTATGTGATCAATTGTGTGCAGAAATTAATACATTTAACACTGAAGAACATATGTGACATGTCCTGGCAAATTGAGTAGGAATGTGCATGGGCTAATTTCAAGCTACAGGCAAAACAATTCAAGAATTTGAGGTTTTCACAAAAATTTGTTAATTAAGCCCTCATCTAGCGATCCAAATGCTGCAAATAACAATCAAACATCTAAAAGTATCTTTATTTTTACGTTTTCTGATAGGAGTGCCTTTTCTTTGTCCATGAAAAATGCCGTTTGACAGATCCGAAGATAGCGCACAAAGACGCCTCAGACATCGCGCAATCCCGATATACACAGAATAACAGTAGCCTATTTCAAAATAGCAAGTATTCACGCAAACATGATCTGTTATGTCTTAATTTAACGTTTGGTTAACTGTTGGGGAAAAACATCTGATGTTTAACATATAGATCCATGTGGTACAGTAGGACTCATTTTGACAGCACGGTCACATATCTTTTAGTTGACAGAGTGAGTGTACATGCATATTTCTACCTACTGTGAGTTTAATTTACTTGTTAGGAATTCTGAATTCTGAAATTAGCACATTTGACACATATGAAGAGAGAGAGAGAGAGAGAGAGAGAGAGAGAGAGAGAGAGAGAGAGAGAGAGAGAGAGAGAGAGAGAGAGAGAGAGAGAGAGAGAGACCTCTCAATAAAAAAAACACAATCACACTGTCAAAGCCCATATGAAGATATATGACAACACCAAATCTTCTTCTTGCCTTGATCACCATGTAGGCTGACTCGTTTTGTAAAAATTCAAAATATCACGCAGTCCTGCTCTGTATGTATGAGTGAGTGAATGCAAAATAATGTGCATATAAAGTTTTGGAAACCCTGGTAATATAATTCAAAGCAAGCTAACTACCAAACCTAATTATTTTAGAAAAAGAGACATAGCAAGACTGAAACTATGCCAAAGTATTGTGATCAAAACAGAAATCAGCCCCTGTCTGTAATGTTTTGATCATCAGTGAGTAATCTCTCCCCTGATATTTGAAAGTAAGTTACATCACAGAAATGTCACACTTTTACTGCTCATATGAGAGTACAGCTATGAAATGCAGGTCGAGCTTGTCTGAAGCTTGCAGGCCATCCTAGTTATTTCATGTGAGGGCTAAACTCTCAGTGTGTTGTTATTGTGTTCCCCACAACAGATGCACTGTTCTTCTCTCCCTCTCTCAGCGTGTTCTCATTGTGTCGAGATCTGTCGCTTCTGCTTATCCCAACCCTGTTTAACCTGCTCCAATTAATTCATTACACTCCCAGAGAAACCAAAGTATAAGGCAACATTCTAACTAAACCAGGGGGTATAAACAATCATAACTTACAGTATGTTGTATGGATAGAAATGAAATAAAAAATATTTTTATATAGTATTTTAGGGATATTTATTATAAATGTTCAAGTTGGAAACCATAAGAGCTATCTTGTAAAATAAAACAATAAATCATTGAAATAGTCTTTCCAAGACTGCCACATAAAAAAATAAAAAAAACTGCTCTTTTTCAATACAGTAGCCTTTGCTTGATCAGATGTGGCATTTGTGTCGCCTTTGTAGTAAAAAAAAAAAAAAAAAAACAACTGTTCTGTTTCATTCATTAGAAATGAATCATAGTCCAAGTAAATCTGTATCTGGGCTACATTCCATTATTGAGTGACCTCTGATCTAAACCTTCAGGCTGGTGATACACTTGAGCCACTATACAATTTCACACCTTATACAAAGGTTAAGTTGGTTATCACTTATTGAAATTAAATTAGTACAAAATGACTCCATGTTGCTCAAGAGCTGTTCATCTGCTGAGCGTAAATACTCTCAGAGGGAGTAAACTGTTATCCTGCTTGTGCCCTCTGGAGGTGCCTGGTATCTGTCCAAACAATGATAGCTCTTTTCAGGGTTTCCTCTGCAAGGCCAAATAGCTTGTCGTACTAAACAAACACTGCAACCCATATATCTGCCAAGGATTCAGACAGAGGCGAACTTAACTGAAAGCAGGAAGAAATCTCCATCCTGTGGTGGAGATGTGCACCTTTCACTGAGGTAGAAGGAAGCAGTGGAGGAATGTAGATGGTATCTAGAATGAGGAACCACCAGGTCAGTTTTGTACAACAAGGCCCTGCTATACAAACATGGGATAATGACCACAACACTAGTTTGGGAAGAAGCCACATTCACTTAAGAGACCATCTGACTGGACAAACATTACTTGAGATGAATACAGCATCTTGGTTTTATGTTTCCTGTCCTTGTGACCTGTTAAATGCCATTAGAAGGCTGCTGCATCTTTACAACCATTTTTTTAACAATCTCGGCTGTTGCAGGATGCAGGCGTGCAGCCCTGGAGAACACGTGTCAGCCCTGCGGCAGTAGAGCTTGTAAAAGTATAGAGGTGCTGAGCCTTTGATGCCCTCATTATGGAGCATGGGCCGTTGCTGGAGGAGATAACCAGGATAGGGCTTTTCCTACCCTCCAAACCTGTTCACGACCAACAGGAAGTCATTTATTCTCAATGTCCCGTTTTGTATGCAGACAGAGGATACTGGTGATGGACTTATTGTGAATAAAGGAACAATGGGTAGACGGGTGTTTGTTTATTTCATACATAGCATGAAATACTTGCAAGCCTGCATAACACATAAACATAATGTATAGCTCAGCTGCTGGAAGCACAGTGCTGGATCGGGCCCTGTTCACCCGCATTTCCATCAATGAAATGGTCCTGTGTCAGATAAAACTGGTATTGCAAAAGCCCCTTGCTAGTCCAAACCAGGAGCCTCTAATGTCAGACTTCTGCACAGCAAAAAAAAAAAAAAAAAAAATTCTATATAATATAGAATGGTGGGCCGTCAGGGCCAGCAAGGCCTTCTCTGCTGGCCTAAACACTATCAGAATCACTGACTTGCACTTTAATATATTTTTTCCATGAATGAGTATTAAATAGTATTAAACAATAGATCATTCTCTTAATTTCATAGCTTTTCTCTTGGTTGCGCTGCTTCCAGTAGTGTATGTTTATTTTAGCGCTTTTATCCAATCATATTTCAGCCATCATGCGTTGCCAGGGTCAAAGAAATCTGCCTTCAGGCCTTCAGAATCGACAGTGCGGGCGCCTGTAGCTTACAATGAATGGCAATGAAACCGTTGCTTTAACCAATCAGATAAGCAGTCAGATTTAATCAGCCAATCAGATTTCGATTTGACTGCAGCGGGGCCATCTAGCAGGCATTCAATAGAGCTGGTAAGTCCCGCCCATCCGTAAAACTCCAAGTGGACCTCTAGGTTGAAAAAGCGTCAATGCAAGTGAATGAGAGAAAATAATTATTTTCTGATCCCGTTTGAATTGTGCCATGAATGTGAACATATGTTGTTTGTGAATTTTTTATATAATTTCTCATGTAACGAGTTTGACAGTATATTGTATGATTCTTTGGCAAGCAGTTGTGGAATAGACATAACGAGAAAGACTACACGTCGCATATGTGACGTCACCGCATAACACATTTTCCCTCCACAAATCACGGTGCGATAATCTAAGGAATTAGATCGAGATGCCTGTGTGTTTTGTACCCAAATGTCACCATTCAAACAAAGGCATGTTTAGCGGGATCCGTGTGCTAGTGGTGGTGACGTATATCAAACGCGTCGAAAGCAGCGAAGAGTTGTAGTCCACAAAGTGCTCTCACACAAAGTCTAACCGTATGTAAATTCTACCCGCTAAATTGTAGCATTCTTTACACGAAAAATTATATAAAAAATTCACAGACAACATATGTTCACATTCATTGCAAAATTCAAACGGGTTTAGAAAATAATTATTTTCTCTCATTCACTTGCATTGACGATTTTTCAACCTAGAGGTCCAGCGGGGTAAGCGGAAGGGGCGGGACTTACCAGCTCTCTAACGTCGGGATGCTCAGAGCGCGTACTATTACTGGTAGTCAGTAGGCTATCCGCATCTGTAGCGAACTGCAAACTAAAATATATTCCTGTAGATTTAATAGTTTTTCAACCCACAAATTAATGTTTCTTTCCCTCCTCGACCCCCAGCAGGTTCAAACCTACCGGAAAAAATCCCTTATTCAGCCTGAGTTTAACGCAGAGTCACGGAACTCTATTCAATCTGTCCGGGTAAAAAACGACTAATGTAAGTTATGCCACGAATGATTTTGAAGGCAAAAGTCCCGCTGATCTCATTGCTTTCGTTCAAAACTCTGTGTGAGAGCATGGGACAGCTGTAATGTTACACATCGTCAGGTTATGCGGTGACTGTGTCCACTGCTTCTGTCGAGCAGACACTCTCTAAAGCGAATTAAAACTTATGCTAGAAATATGACGGGACTCGACTTTCAGCATTAGACTCGTTATTGTTGGAACTGAAACGCACAGATAACCTGTACAACAGAGTAATTTAAGTCTTCTTGAGGAAAGAAATAAGGATGGATTTTGTGTATAAAATAATCAGTAGTTTTGGTGAGTATAATGCTTTTTTTCCCGTGGTGAATATTATTTTCTTCTTAATTTTTCTTTTAAATTTATGATCGAAACTTAATTTTTTTTCAAACATCCATACTATTGTAACGTCTGAAAAGGGACTATTGTAACCATTGAACGACAAGATAAGGGAAGCTCCGTTTCTGAATTTATAATCGGAACGGAAGAACAACTGTACACAAACGCACCAGCCGAACTCACGCGCTCGTATCTCTCTACCGGCCTTTTCCAAACTCACCGCATTAACCCAATAACTGCTGGTGCAAAATAAAAACAACAATTATAGAGAGTCTTTGCGCTACTACACTATTAAAAGTTATTAATTCAGGTAGGACAGAAGGCCTAGGTGTGAAATGCACGGCCCGCCACTGATATACACTCACTGGCCACTTTATTAGGTACCCCATGCTAGTAACGGGTTGGACCCCCTTTTGCCTTCAGAACTGCCTCAATTCTTCGTGGCATAGATTCAACAAGGTGCTGGAAGCATTCCTCAGGGAGTTTGGTCCATATTGACATGATGGCATCACACAGTTGCCGCAGATTTGTCGGCTGCACATCCATGATGCGAATCTCCCGTTCCACCACATCCCAAAGATGCTCTATTGGGTTGAGATCTGGTGACTGTGGAGGCCATTTTAGTACAGTGAACTCATTGTCATGTTCAAGAAACCAATTTGAAATGATTAGAGCTTTGTGACATGGTGGAAGTAGCCATCAGAGGATGGGTACATGGTGGCCATAAAGGGATGGACATGGTCAGAAACAATGCTCAGGTAGGCCGTGGCATTTAAACGATGCCCAATTGGCACTAAGGGGCCTAAAGTGTGCCAGGAAAACATCCCCCACACCATTACACCACCACCACCAGCCTGCACAGTGGTAACAAGGCATGATGGTTCCATGTTCTCATTCTGTTTACGCCAAATTCTGACTCTAACATCTGAATGTCTCAACAGAAATCGAGACTCATCAGACCAGGCAACATTTTTCCAGTCTTCAACTGTTCAATTTTGGTGAGCTCTTGCAAATTGTAGCCTCTTTTTCCTATTTGTAGTGGAGATGAGTGGTACCCGGTGGAGTCTTCTGCTGTTGTAGCCCATCCGCCTCAAGGTTGTGCGTGTTGTGGCTTCACAAATGCTTTGCTGCATACCTCGGTTGTAACGAGTGGTTATTTCAGTCACTGTTGCCCTTCTATCAGCTCGAACCAGTCTGGCCATTCTCCTCTGACCTCTGGCATCAACAAGGCATTTCCGCCCACAGAACTGCCGCTCACTGGATGTTTTTTCTTTTTCGGACCATTCTCTGTAAACCCTAGAGATGGTTGTGCGTGAAAATCCCAGTAGATTAGCAGTTTCTGAAATACTCAGACCAGCCCTTCTGGCACCAACAATCATGCCACGTTCAAAGTCACTCAAATCAACTTTCTTCCCCATACTGATGCTTGGTTTGAACTGCAGGAGATTGTCTTGACCATGTCTACATGCCTAAATGCACTGAGTTGCCGCCATGTGATTGGCTGCTTAGAAATTAAGTGTTAACGAGCAGTTGGACAGGTGTACCTAATAAAGTGGCCGGTGAGTGTATATATATATATATAATATTTGGAACAATGTTTGGAACAGCCCCGCCCCCCTCTCCTCATACATACTCATACAATTTTTAAATAAAACAAACCACTTGATTGATTTATTTTGCCATCAATGTTCAATAAAAACATTGAACACTGGTTTTGACTGTGGGTTATATAGTGAGTTGCGTCATCATTCAGCTTGCTGGTAAGTGGAAATGCGGATTGGTTCTGAAAGTGGACAAACACCAGCCCCATTTGGGTGGAAAATAAATATCTTGCAACCTCATTACCAACCAGGCCCAAGGGGTTCACTTTGGTAAGGTCTTCTGTTCCACATTACCAAACAAAAAACAGCATCACCAACATATTTACTTATTTTCAATGTTTTTGACATTCAACATAAAATGCTCAAAAACCTGATGTGAATATCTTGGTAGATTAAGGCAAGGCAAGTTTATTTATATAGCACATTTTATACACTATGGCAATTCAAAGTGCTTTACATAGAAAGGAATTAAAATATCACACTATGGCAATTCAAAGTTCTTTGCATAGAAAATAAGCACAAAATCAAAGCAAGGGAAATTAAGAGTTATAAAAGGAATTAAAAGAGATAAATAATACAGTTATAAAATGAATTAGAGTAAAATGAATTAAAGTAGTAAAAATATGATACATAGAATAAACTTCTCATCTGGCAAAACACCAGTGTATCTTATTTTGCATATAGTTTTACTCTTACACTGTATCTGTGGTGTTTATTCGGCGCGCCTACAAATTCTATTGGACGTCTCCGATGGACCCGATTTTTGCCTAAAATCGGCCAGGAGCAGCTCTAGGATTGACCTCGGGTTCACTGCCCCATCAGTCCGCACCCCAAAAAACCCCATTTGTTCGGAAGCTCTAGGAATGGAGTTGATCCAGTCCGCACCCCACATAACCTCGAGTTGAATTGACACATCAAACTCACTACTCCACCACAGACCCAGGTCATCAGCATTGTTTCATCTTTCAATTTCCCCAATTAAGTGGTTTATGTTTCTCTCTTACCCAATTCTCAGTGCCATTTGAGTTCAGTTTAGAATCAAAAGGAAGAATACAGTGCAGTCAGTCGGACGTACAGTGGATGCAGTTATAAAAAGAATTAAAAGAGATAAACTGGAAAAACACTGGTGTAACATAATTTGTACAGCTGCTTGTTATACCGTGAGATGATCCCATTAGCCTCCTAGATAACCAGCCTGTTCTCACGTAAATGCGTCTCTATAGCACGCATTGTGTATTATCGTGCAATTTATACACGAAAATGAGTTTTTACGTGCATATGATACGCAGTTCCCTTTCAAGGGAACTTCGAGCTGCGTTTGAGACGCGGTGGGAACGCTCTGCGTGATTGCGTCATGAAGCACGTGTAAAATCAGTCCAATGGAAGCCCGATACGTCATGGGTGACGTCATAGACCAGGAAACTATAAATCACCCTTGAAAACAGACCGCGACAGCTTCTGTTGTCTTCGGCAAGCGCTCTCTGTGATTCTGTCCTTGTCTATTTATTGTTGTTTGTCAAGCCCAATATATATATCACTATCTATCATTATGGCGAGCAAAGCAATATTATAGACGTTGTGTTGTTCCCTGCCCTCGTTACATCACGGGTGGGGACACACATCAGCTTTTTGTTGCTGTTTGGGAGTGGAGCATGCAACAGTCATTTCTCGAGGGATCTGACTGTGCATTGCGAGAAGCTGTCCGTGAGGACGCTCCGCTCCCGCCGGGCGTTCTTCGAGGAGGACGTTTCGGTTCGCGTTCCCCGAGCGGGTCTCTCTGTTGCCGAGGCTCGGAGACGGCTCGTATTTCGGGGTTCGAAAACGGATCTGACAGCGGGGGTTGGGACGGGCTCCGCCCTTTCTCAGCTTTCACATGCCAGATCTACTGTGCTGCGATTTCCAGTTCCGAGGAATTGGTATCGTTAGTGTTTTGTTTAAAAAGAAAGAGAACAAAACAAATACAAATCTTTATAAAAAGGCAGATGTTTGAGTTTTCAGTGAATAAATTTTCCAGCTCATAACTCTGTTGAATAAAGAGGAGCTTTTTTAAAGAAAAAAAGGAGGTTTTATCTAGTGCTGTTGCCAGTTAAATATTTACTGGCCAGTTGAACATTATGAGATTGAAAATAAAGAAGAGTTTGTTAGATGAACTGTATCTTAAAACAGGAAAACTCTGTATCTCAGCCTCCTCGTCGGGGACTGTGGTTTTTCCCTATCTCCACACTGAGGTGTCGAGATTGTGGAATAAACCGGTTTGTATTTTATGTGTTTAATCCCCAGATGTCTGACTATAGTAATGTTTGGGTATTAAGTATCATAGTATGACATTGCCTCGGGTTAAAGAGACGCTTGCGAGCTTTCTCTCTCCCGAGTCGGCGTTATCGTTATTAACCCCGACGTTACCCACCAGCCATCTTAATAATGAATACATTTTTATTAGGCAGCGCTGGTGGGTAGAGTATATAAGGACATGGATGAATGTGAGGGGCGACTCTCTGAGGAGGGTCGCAGCGCTGCCAGTTCGGTTGTTTCCTGCTGGTGGCCGCAGAGTGATATATATGTATATATATATAAGTTTTTTCTGATATAAAGATAAAGGAAAATAAAGATATAATTATGTCTGTTCTTCTGGACGCTCCGCTTTCAAGAAAACTAAGAAATAAACCATTCAGCGGCGTTCCAGAGGTTTCTTCCTCACCAATCCAATGTTCCTGAGACGGCTTGGGGTGCGACTCTCTGAGGAGGGTCGCAGTACTGCCAGTTCGGTTTCCCTGCCGGTTCGCCGTTTCAGGGCACCAAGGTGTCAGTGTCCCCAAACGAGCCTTCAAATAAGAAAAAAGAAGAGCAGTCAGTTTGGTTTCCCTGCCGGTTCGCCGTTTCAGGGCGCCGAAGTGCCTGCTTTTTTCAACGATCCTCCGAGGAGGGTCGTAGGAACTAAGCTAGTTAGAGGTAGGCAAGATCTGAGGACTGTCATCATCTCTAATAAAGCTTAGACAAGAAGTCCTGTCGCAAGAAAACGAGGCTATCAGGCTTCTGAGGGCTCCTCCGGGGCAGGGACGGTTTTGAGAAATCGTTTCTCCTCGGCGACCTCTGGGGTGCGACTCTCTGAGGAGGGTCGCAGCGCTGCCAGTTCGGTTGTTCCCTGCCGGTTCGCCGTTCAGGGCACCGAGGTGTCAGCGTCCCCATACGATCCTCCGAGGAGGATCGTAGAGCGGTCAGTTCGGTTGTTCCCTGCCGGTTCGCCGCTTCAGGGCACCGTAGTGACTGTTCAACCAAGGGATGGTTTTGAGAAATCGTTTTTCCTCTGGGGTGCAACTCTTTGAGGAGGGTTGCAGCGCTGCCAGTTCGGTTGTTCCCTGCCGGTTCGCCGTTCAGGGCACCGAGGTGTCAGCATCCCCATACGATCCTCCGAGGAGGGTCGTAGAATGGTCAGTTCGGTTGTTCCCTGCCGGTTCGCCGCTTCAGGGCGCCGTAGTGACTGTTCAAACAAATCCAGAGGCCAGTCTTGAGAGACTGTTTCCCCTAGTAAATTTCTGGCAGCGTGGAAACCACTGCCACATATTTCTCAGTGGGTCCTGCACACTATAGAAAAGGGTTTCAGCGGTTCTCGTTCGCCCAGATTTCTAGGGGTCCCTCCTCTCATTGGTGGACCCCGAGCAGGCTTTGGTTATGGAGCAGGAAGTACTGTCACTTCTGCAAAAGGAGCTGTAGAAGGGGTTCCTCCTCCCAGCAGACAGCCATTACTTTATTGTTTCCGAAAGAGGATGAGGGAGGTTCCCGAGGTTTGCTTTCGGGGGCGAAGCATACCATTATCGGGTTCTTCCATTCGGCCTAGGTTTATTACCCCACAGCTTTACAGTATGCGTGGATGCAGCTCTGGCTCTTCTGAGACTCCAGGGCATTCGCGTATTATACTACATCAATGATTGGTTGCTCCTAGCTCAATCTGAGTTTATGGCAGTTCGGCATCGAGATGTCGTTCTGTCTCATTAAGGATGTTGGGGTTGCCTCTCAACGCCAAGAAGAGTGTGCTCTGAGGACCACTTTTCTGGGTGTAGCAATTCTTACAGCCGTAATGGGGTATATCTAGGCCAGTCACTCACTGTGAAACAGTTTCAGACGGGTGGGTCTCATGGCAGTTGCGTCCAACGTATTACTTTTGGCCTTCTGTTCATGAGACCCCTGCAGTGGTGGCTCAGGACCAAGGGGTTTTCTCCGAGGGGAAATACGTTTTCGCATGATCAAGGTCACGCGGCTATGCCTTCGTGCTTCGGTCATGTGGAAGAACCTTGGTTCCTCGCCCAGGCCCAGTGTTGGGGGCTTCTTGTCGACGCATATTGCTATCGACGGATGCTTCCCTCACAAGTGGGGGCGATCATGAGTGGTTGCTCGGCGAATGGCGGACAACACACTGATGGTCTCGTATATCAGAGCAGATATCCTGTTGAGGCAGGGGCTGAGGCCCAGGGGATTGGAGACTTCACCCCGAGGTGGTGGAGCTTCTTAGGGAGAACTTTGGTCTAACTAAAGTCAAGTCGACCTTTCACATCGTTTGTACAACGCATTGCTCTATATGGTTCCCCCTCACGCAGCCAGCTCTTCTCGGACTGGATGCGATGGTGCAGGTGTGGCCGAGGCTGCACCTGTACGCATTTCCCCCGATATCTATGCTCCCGGAGGTTCTGGAGAGGGTTCGCCGGGAAGGGGCTCATCTGCTACTAGTAGCCCCATACTGGCCGACTCGAGTTTGGTTCTCGGACTTTGTCTCTTCTGGACGGCTCTCCCATGGAGATTCCGTTCAGGAGGGACCTGCTGTCCCAGGCAGGGGGCACGATATTTCACCCTCGACCGGAGTTGTGGAAACTGTGGGCCTGGCCTCTGAGGGGGCCAGGCTCATAGAATCCAGTCTCTCGACTGAGGTCGTTGAGACATTCTCCATTCCAGAGCTCCTTCCACGAGAAGACTGTATGCACTGAAATGGAAATTATTCTCCACCTGGTGTGGTGAGCGTCAGTTAGATCCTGTTAACTGCCCTGTTGGTTCAGTTCTCGATTTTCTGCAAGACCGTTTCTCTGCTGGATTATCTCCTTCCACCTTAAAAGTTTATGTGGCGGCTATTTCGGCCTATCATACCCCTCTGGGGGGTACTTCTTTTGGGAGAGATCCTCTGATTACTCGTTTTCTCCGTGGTACATTGAGGTTGAGACCTGCACTGCACTCTAGAGCACCGGCTTGGGATTTAGCCATTGTACTTGAGGGTCTGGCTCTGGCTCCCTTCGAGCCTATTGAAGAGGTTTCAGAAAAATTCCTCACTTTGAAAGCTTTATTTCTCCTTGCTATTTCATCTATCAAGAGAATTGGAGATTTGCATGCCCTGTCGGTTGCTCCGTCATGTCTGGAATTTGCACCTGGTATGGTGAAAGCATTTCTATACCTTAGACCGGGTTATATTCCTAAGGTCCCAGTTAATGTTGGGGGCCCAATAGTGTTGCAGGCCTTTTATCCTCCACCTTTTAATACCCCAGATCAGGAACAACTGAACCTGTTATGTCCAGTTCGGGCATTGGATGCCTACGTTCACAGAGCTGCCCTGTGGCGTAAGTCAGAGCAGTTAGTTGTATGTTTTGGGTCACTCAGAAGAGGGTGCCCTGCATCTAAACAGGTTATGAGCAAATGGATAGTCGAGGCTATATCATTGGCTTATGAAGCGGCCGGTCAGCCTTCACCTATGGCTGTACGGGCCCATTCTACAAGGAGTATGGCGGCCTCTACGGCCTTAATTTCGGGTGTTTCCCTTCTTGACATTTGTAATGCGGCAGGTTGGTCCTCTCCACATACATTTGTCACTCCTGGGGCGAGGTTGCTTGCTTCTTAGTGTGCGCAAGGACTTCACACAGAACGGGCATTTGTCACTATGGCGTAGTGGGTATGGGGTTCCCACCGCGTCTCAAACGCAGCTCGAAGTTCCCTTGAAAGGGAACGTCTCAGGTTACGTATGTAACCCTGGTTCCCTGAGAGGGAACGAGACGCTGCGTTTGCCTGCCATACTTCCTGCATGCCCTGATCGACTTGCTTCAGACTTTTTCAGAAGCTGTCGCGGTCTGTTTTCAAGGGTGATTTATAGTTTCCTGGTCTATGACGTCACCCATGACGTATCGGGCTTCCATTGGACTGATTTTACACGTGCTTCATGACGCAATCACGCAGAGCGTTCCCACCGCGTCTCAAACGCAGCGTCTCGTTCCCTCTCAGGGAACCAGGGTTACATACGTAACCTGAGACGTTTTCGCGTGCATTTGATACGCAGTTCATTTGCGTGTAATACACACGCACCCCACACCACTACTAAACCTACCCTAACCAACCCATGCGTATCCTATGCACGTAAAAACTCATTTTTGTGTATAAATTACACAATAAACACACTGCGTGCTATAGAGACGCATTTAGTGTGATCGGGTTGAGATAACTGCTGTAAAATTTTACATTGTGGAAATAAACAAGTCTTTCTCATAGGGATTCCGCTGTTTGACCCAGCCTTCATCTTCAACAGGAAAGCAAAGGCTTTGGGTGGTCTATTATTGTGGCTTTGCCCTGAGGCCTGGAGCAAGACTCTCTTCTCTGAGAAAACAAAAAAACAAAGAAAAACTTTCATAGGACAGCCTATTTATTGGCATTTAAAATACTGTCACTGACACCGAAAAGCTACAACGTGGCAAAGACGTGTGGTATGCTGGAGGCAAACCGATCCCTCACTTTAAGAAAATTATACGCCAAGCAATAGGCTTGCAAATACTCCATCATAATTAAAAATGGTTCTGATTTATGCCATGGAGAGTCGTTTTGAGACTGCCCCTCTAAATCAAGACAGTTTCTCTCCTCGAACAATTGAGGAAAAACTGTAAGAACTGGTACTATGTACCATAAATCACTTGTAATTGCTATTAATTAATAAGGACATTTGGTAATGTAAAATAGAGTTCAATTTGTTAACATTAAGGAACGCAACATGAACTAACAATATACAACACTTTTACGGCATTTAATCTCTACATTCATTTGTACATATAATAATACATTTTAACATTTCAAGTTGTAGAATTGAACATTAGTTGTAATGTTTATTAATAACGAAGAATTAACAATGCAAAGTAATATGTGTATAAATTAGCAAGATTAATGCTAAATTCTCTTATAATTGAAGCTAATTTTCAAAGTTTGTATTATGCTCAATCGTTACAAAGAAAGATGAACAATATGATCTCTCTATATATATATGATTTAATATACAAAGCTTTTAAACATGAAACTGTGTTCTTTGAGCTCTTTGTGAACCTACTTAAATTATTTTTTAAATTCAGTTGATACACATGCATTGATATAGTCAGTGATTTTTGCATTCTCAAACTTACACTGTACTGTAGCAGCAGTTTATTCCTGCCGTATAAATGCATTTAAATGCATGTCTCTCTCACAAGAGGTGAATTAAACTGGCATGTCGCACTTTCAGGTGCACGCGCTCTAGAGTTAATCACAAACTCTGACTCAAACCCTGAGTTGCTGAACCTGACCTAAACTGATTTGTATGGTTTTACCATCTGAAACCTACTCTGAAACTCAGAGTTTGTTCAAGTAGCATCATGCAACAGGCCTCTGAAGTATACTAACAGAGGAATAAATCCTAATTCAATTCAAAACTGGTAATATAATGCAAAGCTTAATATTATGTTTATGAAACTTCTGAAAACAGCCATATGGAAGCATGATATGCTTATGACTTATTTTTGCTGTTTCCTGTGATTATTGGGGTTTTGATAGATCAGCAGTCTTTTATTATGAACAAAAGAATAAAGGCTGATTGTGGGACTCTGAGGGCAGGTGGACTGTTGTGTGTGTGACTGTGTTTTGTGTGTGTGTGTGTGTGTGTGGCATTCTGCACCATGCGTCTAAATAGTAAATATGCTTATAAATCACAATGATTTGTGCTGGGCAGCAGAATGGATGGTAGCGAAAACTGGCCAAAAGAACAAAGAGTCGTCATATTCATATTCATTTTGATATTCTGTTGTAGTCTTGTATACTATTCACACCACATGCAGCATTTTTCACTTTAAAAAAGCTTTCATGTTTTTGTTCGATACTTACAGATCTGTTTTCCTTTACATTGTGTTTATCAAACTGTTTCTGCGAGGGCGATGTGAAAGCAGGATGAGGCCCTTTCTGTTGCCAAGTCCATTTCAGGTGATAATATTACGTTGCTTCTTGCATGTTATGCGACACTTTAAAAAAAAAAATGAAACACTATTATGTGGCACTAAAAGCGTGTTCAGTTTTATCTGAAACAGATTAACATGAAAACGACAACGCTTTATTACAATTTGGTTGTACGCAAGTTAGAAAAGAGATAAAAATGCTTGAAGATGAAGAAACATATACAAATGCACCTACATTGCTTGGCAATCATACAAAAAAACACAGTTAGGATAATTAAGTAAGTAACTTAACTTATTATGTTTATTAATTATTAGCTATTAATAACAATGTTATTAATTATTAAGACATTCAAATTTGGATGTTGGTGTTATATAAAGTTCACAGCGGTAACCCATTGTACTGTAATTCACTGCCTTTGGTGACATACTGTTTTATTTTATCCTTTAAAAAATATAGCTGGAGTAAACTAAATATTATGAATTTCAAAGAACACCATAATGTAGAAAGAAAAAAAAACAGATAATTTTGCTGTATGGGAGTTTCACAGCATCACACAGCATATTTAATGTCACTACACGCAGGTTAAACACACAGGAAGGAACCTCCTGAGGATATGATACAACTTTCATAAAATCTTGTGCTCTCTCTCTCTCTCTCTTTCTTTGTCTATTCCCTCAAGAGCATTAGCGTTTTCTACATCCCCCCCATCCTGAGCTTTCTGCAAACTAGCACTCTTACCGTCTATTGAAGGACACAAGAAAAATATCTTTAGCCAGACAGAACCACTCCAGTGATGAGAGCCGGAGCACAGAGAAACAACTGCTGGTGGCAGACTATCCACAATATTTATTTTATAATCCTGAAGTGTGACACATGCACAGTCATAGTTCTGGTTAAAAATAGTTAAACAGGTTTTGAAAAAGACTGCTTTTAGCCCCTGTTATATTCTTGGCATATACAGATATAATCATTAGTGAATTCTTTTTTTTCTTCCAGTGTTTTTGGCAAGGTGAGGTTCATGCTTGTAGGTCAAATGTGGAACGGTACACTATTGAAAGTTTTTAATTAATGTATAAATTGGTATATGATGTAAAAAGCATAATACTTTAGAGAGTGGGTAGAGAGTGGAAGTGCTGGAGGTGAGTGGTTTTTAGCATGTATTTTGTGGTTGCTTGGGCATTTTTTATGTTCTGGTCCCTACATATGGTTAAGTTTCCTCCTTCAGTGTAAGTCTATGGTATTTTTAAACCAATTTATCATCTTGTAGGCAAATATTGTTAGTCTAACTGTTTAGAAAAGCATATTATTTGGGGTTTCATTCATGCCCAGTTTGTGCCACGTTAAATGCTAAAAGTTAACAATTAGGGTTTTAACTATAGTAGCAGTCATAATTGATTTAGTAAACGGCACTAAATAACAGAAAAAATTCAGATCAATTCAGACAGAAGCCATGCCGACCACAGACTAAATATTCTACGAATGTCTTAGGATGTGGTTGGCCAAGTAGGCTGTTATCGATGGTATGTGTGCACCATGCGTGTGTGTGTGTGTTTAGTGTGTTTACAGACAACATGAAAGAACTGAAAAAATAAATAAATGAAGCAATCACAACAGATGAATCATTACACAAGTGCCATGTTTGGATTATTTACCTTTATTTCACCATATGTTACATGTGAGCCCTGAGTGACATCTCTGAGCGCCTCAGCTGTTCTGTGACTTTCCGTGTTTGAGGGTGAGAACAACAAAGGAAAGAGAAAGAAAGAGAGAGAGAGAGAGAGAGAGAGAGAGAGAGAGAGAGAGAGAGAGAGAGAGAGAGAGAGAGAGAGAGAGAGAGAGAGAGAGAGAGAGAGAGAGACAGACAGACAGAGACAGAAGAGTGCTCCATCTAAAGCCTCAACCACATCCTCTAACACATCTGTCAGTAGCAACTGTGCTACCGAACTAAACACACACACACACACACACACACACACACACACACACACCTCGTTCTATTTCTTCCTCACACACACACTGAAACTGTGAGTTCCGGGAAATCACATTAACATAAGTGTGACTGTTAACAAGCGGCCGCTAATCATTCACCATCTTAACATATTCATGGTTGGAAGGAGTTGACTCAAGGCATCACTACACCTCTATCTCAAAGCAAGCTGAAATATTCCATACACAAGCATTAATACTAAAAAAAAAGTTATTGCATAGATGGGAATAGCGAAAGTTGGTAAATAAATAAATAAATGTTCTCACACAAACCTCACTTTAGAATACTGAAAACAATGCATCAGAAATTCAAAACTTATTTTGTGTTTATGGGGATTTCTTTTTATTATTATTATTTTATTAATTTTCACAACTTGATCAGTCAATTTTCTTTTTTTTCTTTCTCATACTGTATAAATGTTTAATAGTAGGAGATATGTGGAGGACACGGGGGACTTGGGCTGGATCTGGCGGGCTGACAGCAGAAGTCAGGACGGGGGCTAAGAGGAGAAGATTTGAATACGGCACATCATTTCAAAATCTGTGTTACTGTCCATTAGGTGAAAAGCAAAAACAGCGTGGAAATGGATTAAGCAGAGAAGTTTAATACTTGGGGTTAAGAGTTTGTTCAAATCACTTCTCCTAACTATGAGCAATATGATGGCTGTCTTTGGTGTACAAAAATTAACAGATCAAACAGACTAATGTTCCATTTTACAGAAACAACCCAAAAACTGAAGCAACATGTGACTAATTCATTTAACATTTTGAGAGAAGCATGAAGAAAAAAAAACTGTCAAGGCGTCTCTTTAGATGTCGTCAAGGGGAAAAGCTCTTTAAAAGACTTGAAATGCTTCAGTAGGGTAAAAGACAATAGGTGGCATGAATATAATGATGTTGTGAAGGCCCTTGTTTGCATAATGTTTTATACTCTGAGCATCCCTTGATGCATATCTCTTTACACACTCACAATTCAAAAACCTAGACAAGACAACAACCTCTTTAGATGAACTTTCCACAAGCTGAAGCTAGTTTCTCAATGTTTACTTTTTATTCCAAAGACTTAGAATAAAGACCGTCATTATTTTAGCTTTGTAGCGATGTTCCAAAACCCAGTAGGCCATAAAGCATGTGTGCCTGCGTTCACATACTTGTGTAATATGTTCAATTTAGTCACTTATGAGGCACCGATTGGTAGCTGTCTATGTCTGCAGCTGGACAGAAAGATCGTTTTTAGAACAGATCTATTCTTATTTGGTTGTATTATAAATGCTTTCTTAGGACATAAGACATTTCTGTCTCCTCTCCACCAGTAAGCTAGTGTGTGGTGAGCGTTCTGGCGCAATATGGCTGCCGTCGCATCATCCAAGTGGATGCTGCACATTGGTGGTGGTTGAGGAGATCCCCCCCTCTATGTAAAGCGCTTTGAGTGCCTAGAAAAGCGCTATATAAATGTAATGAATTATTATTATTTATTATTATAAGAGCACAAGATGCATTAAGTTTTAGGATCTTGTCCAAGAATCTTCCTTTGTGAAACCGAAAAACTCCTCCGCTTCACCTCCTCAATCATGACATATAGATCGGTGTTGCTTCCTGTTGGACTGATCCATTATTTCATTCAGGGGTTTCAGGTGCCCAAAGTACAATAATAAGCAGACATGTTATTGTTTTGCTGTCTTCTGCTGCTGACTGCAGACTGCTGGAAATGTAGTGATAATTGACTTCTAAATGTCATGTTTAAGAGGGGAAATAAGGATAAATCTCTCTCTTTCTCTCTCTCTCTCTCTCTCTCTCTCTCTCTCTCTCTCTCTCTCTCTCTCTCTCAAACACACACACACACACACACACACACACACACAAACTAACGTCTCAAGGAGAACAGCATGATAATGTTTTAAAAAAAAAACATGATTTCAAATACTGCTAATCAGAACATGGATTGATAGACATGTCTCTTCAGTTTTGTTGCAGTCTAAGGGGCCGTTTACACAACACCATTTTCAACTAAAAGAGGAAGACTCTTTGGGCCCTATCATGCACCCGGCGCAATGCAGTGCCAAGCACGACGCAAGTGTTTTTTGCTAGTTTCAGCCTGACGCAGTTATCATTTTCATGTCCCGCGCCACGTTTTTTTAAATAGAAAATGCATTTGCACCCATTTGTGCGCCCATGGCCGTTCTGTTCTGAAAACGAGGTGTGTTCAGGCGCATTGTTGACGCGTTGTTTTTTTGAGGTAACTTTTTAGTTACACACACAGGGACGCACAGCAGCACACAAACATGCCACATATTAAAAATAAAAGGATTATATTAGCAATGTAAAATATTAATATTGTGTACATAAAGATATGGTGGAATCCGGCTTGTCCCGTAGATGGTCTGCTTGCGCGCTTTAACCTCGCGCACGAGCAGATCCATTTGCGCTCTGGAGACGCGTTCAGTTTTTCCGCTTGCAAATTCCGTCATGTAAATTCACGTCACGTCATCCTTTTAAAGGGAATGGGAGATGAGACTCTGGTTGGTTTATTTCACGTTTATGCCCAAAACACACCCATTACTCATTAAGAGAATAGGGACAATCCTTTGAGACCATGCGCCGCGCGCGCCGACCCTTTTTCTCGTCTTTAAACTAGCAAAAGTGGATTAACATGCCCTAAGTGCACTTGCGCCCTGCGCTTAAGACATTGCGTTTAGATCGTTAAAATCGGGCCCTTTATTTGTTTTGGCCATTCATTTCCACGACAACAAAATTTTGGGGGGCTGGAAATGCAAACTTTTAAAAATGGGTTTCAAAGTGCAAGTTTTTGAAAATGATACCATTATCATCTAAAAAAACAACAACGATTTTGCGAAAACGGTGACGTCATTTGCATGCGTATTACGTGTTCAGGCTATAGGCACATTTTTTTTTTTTACCAAGTGACATTGCCAACTAGTGGCCTGGCATGCATACAGCGTTTTTAGTTGTTTTCGCGGATCTGTGTCTGTCCTCGAAAATAAAAAAGGAAAAACGTTTCTGTTTTAGTACATCGTTGTCATTTAAACATACCCTGATTGAGCAGAAAACTGCATCCCCTAAATTGACCTGAACGTCTAGTCTAAGGTAGTCTCACGGAAAACCAGACTTTTGACAACATTGACAAAGCAAATACCCAGAATTAGTTTTTCTCTAATATTTACTACAGGTATAATATCTGAAGTACCTTACTCTCAGAATTATTTTATTTAATTATTTGTGCAAAATTGTACCTTTGGGGCAAAAACAGATTGTTAACGGGCCAGTACCCTGAAAGAGACATTTCCGTGCCTTAATTACCCCTAAAATGTTTACCTGAAGGGTACATATTACTATACTCTAAGGTACTAATATGAACTTGTGTAGAAAAGGTACAAAGTTGTCTCTTTTTGCCAGTCATCATCAGCGTGTTTGATTATTTTCATTAGTGTCATGGCCTCCAGAATATTTGGTTTTATGAATATTTGAACATTACATAACATAACATTTTTGACAACAAACTTTTCAAAGACTACAACGTGTATACAAAATGCTTTTATCACTTGTTTCTGCTCTTTTTTTGCCTGTGTTTTTAGCCAGAGATTCTCTACTCTTTCAGAAGATGCGTAATAGCGTCCTCTACCGTATAACAGTGAAAACACGGAAACTCGTCAATGGCGGGGAAGCGTGGTCTCATAAATGACAGAAAACTCCATCAATGGCGGGAAAAGAGTAAAGGGCACTTCCCAGTCACAAGCTGTTGTACCCATAGAGGTACAAGTTTTGCATATTCTTTTCTGATTGTGTTGCTAACATAAAAATAGGCTTGAACATAATAATAATAATTTCACATCAGTCAGGTCGTGATTGGCTGTACAACAGTACAGAAGACGTTAGCACAAATGTGCAATATTTGAAATCTGAATTTATTTCGTTTAAACTTTTTCCAAGCTAGCAGCTGATCTTTTAAGCTCATGAGAAGGACAAGCTGATTATTGTCTGATTTGATACTATAATAGTTGTCAGAGTGTCCAAATTCTTAAATTAATTTAAATTCATCAAGGTCAAGGGTGTCCAATCCTGCTCATAGAGGGCCACTTTCCTGCAGAGTTTACCTCCAACACACCAGCCTGGAAGTTTCTTCTGACCCTGAAGACCTTGATTAGATGGCTCTTGTCTGTTTAATTAGGGCTGGAGCTTAACTTTGCTGGAAAGTGGCCCTCCAGGAGCAGGATGGGACACCCTTGACCAGGAGCATCCAGAGACCCCCCCCCCCCCCCCCCCAAAAAAAGGTTTAACAAGTCCTCTTGTTCTTTCTGCATTATATCAAAGCAGTCATCAGTACCTTTTTATGTTCATGTTTCAGTGTTTACTGTGTACATTTCCCGTATTTTGCTACTTGGCAACCTTGTAAAATTGTCCCTCTGTGATGCATTCCGCAGTGCTTTTTTTTTTTTTCTATGGAGGTCAAAGTGGTGCATCGTGTTTGTGTTCATAGGGGTGTTGGACCCCTGAGGAAAGTTATGTGATAGTGACTGTATTTTTACACAGAGTCCTAATCAGGCAATAACGACAAGCAGCACTACATTTTGTCTTCTGATTATTAGGCTTCATGTAATTTACACAGAACTCACTGGTCGAAAATCCAACTCGTCATGCATATTAAACGTTTAAAAAATGAATGAGGCATGCTTGATTATCATGTAATATCCAATGTTTCTTAATTTCCTCAAACAGTAAAAAAAAAAAAAAAAAAAAAAAAAAAACATTAAAAGGATGTTATCTATAGAAACTTCACAGAAGTTTTAAAAAATATGTGTTCTTAGTTTTACATTCATTCACAGCTGTGCAGTGCATTACAAATGCACAAGAGTGCGCAAATAGAGGGAACTCATCCACACAATGTTCTGTTTTGATTGTTCAGGCTGTGATTTTGTTGCATACTGCAGCATTTCTGCTTGCGGATAGAAAATTTGCTTAATGGTGGAATATTATTGTGTCACGCCTAGTTATGACACTGTATAAGGTGTTCAAGGTGAGTAAACAATATTGACAAGCGGGTTTGACAGGGACACAATTCTTTTTTAAAAAAGATTTAAACAAGAAAGAAGACAGAAATATGCTTATATGTATACATGTCATTTTGAAATTACCTCAACCATGTCCTCAACCATGCAAGCATCAGACACAAATGCATAACTTGTGAAATGTTTGAATCGTATCTAATTTAAGACGCACTAGAAGAGTCTCACACACACTTCCATCAGTCCCCCGAGGGCAAAGCTGGACAACTCAGCCGAGGCTTTTTATGACAAATATTGATCCTCTTGCCAGGGTGCGCCGCAAAAACTCTGCCCAGACAGACAACAAAAATAACTGTAACTATATCACAACTTCCTGCCAGAGGGAATGAATCTCTAGATATGAGCCCGCATGGAGGCTATTTCTGTCCGCAGCGGGCTGCAGCACTGCATGCAGGAGACCCAGGCGCAGGACCCTTCCCTAGAGATGTGTGAGTGTGGGAATGTGTCAGGATGCTGCAGATTACCGTAATACGAGTGTATAAAGGTTTAGGGGTCTAAGGCCGAGCACTAGTACAAGTGTAATGGACTGCCAGCAATAGTGTATGTGTCAGAAAACAGCGGCATTGATGGATTAGGAGAAGAAAACTGGAGGGCTGGTGGGTATGTTAACAGGAAAGAGAATTACAGTAGGAAACTGGGGGGAGAAAGGTCACATTGTCTGCAGAAAGAGAGAAAATACCCATCCACCTCTTTTGTTGTATTTCAAATATTCCAAAAGCAGATGAAAAGCTCACAAACTCCAGGGAGTCTTAACAATATATCAGTTTAGAAAATGTTCATTTACACACATACAGCTCACACCCACATGCACAACACCAGGGTTCAAGATTACAATCTTACGGAAAACTTAAGTGAATTTGTGTGCACTTAAAAGCTTTCACGCTGATTATTTACAAGTGTGCCCTCTACCCCACCATATGCTGCAGATTTTGTTTAATTATAATAATACTGGAGTCTTTGTCCAACAAACTCCATTTAAGTAATAACTATATTTCTATAACGTTCAGAGCATTTTTCTTAAGCCCAGACCCATTTAATTAAGTCAAATGTCAGTTAAGAGGATGTTTGAAATATTAAGTGCATCAGGAAGGGGAGAAATGCGTTTAGTTAGAAATCTAAGAGATGTGGATGGTTGTGAAGGGGGAGCACTTGCTATGGCAGAAGCTTCATTGCTGGTATAAGAATTAGAATGTCTTTCATTTTGTGAGGAACGGTTGAGGTTTCAGTGGGGAGTTGTATAATTCACTGTTCAATTACAGGAATCAGCAGTCAACCTGACAATCACACTACAATAAAGTGCACGGTTAAGCAAAAATACAAAACCATTCACTCCAAAAGCGGAAAACAAATGTAAATGAAAATGGCAAGCTATTCAAATGTGAGCAAAGCGAAAAGGCAAAACACAGAATATGAAACTATTCACACCAAGCGTGAGAAAAAAAGGCAGTGTGAAGTGAATCAAATTATTCACACCACGAATAAAGCTAATATTTGTAGGTCTAAAAAAAAGTGAAAACAGTATGAACACATGACCTAAAAGCTATGTTTTTTGGTCTGTGACACAAATCTAAGTAAAAAAAGATTGTATCCTTGATGTAAACAGGTCCATAAGAAGTTGTTTGAAAGAGAGTGACAAAGAGAAAAAGAGAGAAGGTAAAGGTTCAGCCTGACCTCGCAAGCAAAACTGAAAGAAACGAAAAAAGACACAAAGGAATAGTGAAATCTTTGAAGTGTATGTTACCTGTTCTTGTTATTAAATGTCTGAAAAATCCCTTCTTCCCCCTCATACTTGATTTGCTTTCAACATCAGAGGGACACATTTCAATTGACACACATCAAATTCAAAGCAAGAGAATGTTTAGGCTACTGTACAGAAGCTGTGGGCTCTTCACTGACCCCTGTGTTTTCTGGGACTGAAGTGTTTGTGTATTCTAAGGGCATTATTAAAGCTAAGCGTGCTCTTAAAAAATGCATCCTGCTATAAAACTTACAGCAACCCCACAAAACAAGGCATCATTACACATGCATTGCTTTCATACAAATCGAGATTCACTTTTTATACTGTATTCTGAACATTAGGTTATATACTATTAGGTGCTGTACAGTGGTAGACATTGAAAGTAAATGTCATGTTCAATTACCTAAACAATTCCCATGTAGTTAATTCACTTTATTTAGTTGGATTTTAGATTGTAACATGTTACTAAACTTGTTAACTAAACAATTCCCATGTAGTTAATTCACTTTATTTATTTGGATTTTAGATTGTAACATGTTCAAGGACAATGCTGTATTAAATATTTAACTTGAAATTTGGGTGGTCACACACACACACACACACACACACACACAGTGTTCGGTAGATTACTCACAAAATGTAGTCAATTACTGAATACAAATTACATGACAAAAATTTTAATTAGTAACTTAATCTAGTACATAACACATTTTTAGGTAATGTTATCTGATTTATTTTAGATTACTTTTGTCCTAACTTGTTTATACTAATATAAAAATACAAAGAGAAAGAACATCAATTCTGTTCTTTATTATCAACAACATGAAGTACATTAAACATTACATTAGATCAGGGTTTCCCAAACTGGGGTTCTTACACTGATGACAAGGTTATAATTAAAACAATCTTAAATGTTAAATTAAAATACATACATCATTAAAAAAAAAAAATCGTATTTGTTTATACTTTGAGGCTTCTTAATTTTAAGTGTAATTATAGCCACCTGACTAGTGGCAGGTCTGTGTGGGCAGTTCCACAAACCTTTGAAGACATTACAAACATATATAAGCAATAGGCTTTTATGTATTTATTTAGAAAGTGACACTTAAAAGATAACAAATGGAGAATATATAAATTATTAATAATATATTGCTATTTTTAAACATTATGTATTCATAAATTATGTAATATTATTTAATCAATAACAACTGTACCTTGAATATTACCTTGAACTGGGGACCATCTTGCTGTGAGGCCACAGTGTTATCATGCCACTCTATTATCAAGAACATGACATTATGTTACAGAAAATTATCTGTTAACAGATTCTTTGAAGAACCAGCACAAAGCACAAAGATAAAGAGCCACATTTTTTGAATCGCATTCAGCTGTGGAGAACCTTTGAATTTTTTCAAGATTAACTACCCAATTTTTTTTTTTTGTTTTTTTGTTTTTTTTTGTCATGAGTCCCCAGGCTGCTCTGACAGGCTTTTTAGACAAACACAAAGGTAGATCTTGCAGGTTGGCTATGATGTCTCAAAGCTGGTCAGGTTAATTGTTTACGATGATTGTGCCTTATCAGCAGTGGTTATCAGCAGTTATCATCTTGATTTTGTGGTTTTCTGGATGGAATCTCTCTAACCATACCAAATCAAAGACCCATGACCCCTTCTCAGAAAGACTGTGGCAATTTTATGAATAGACAAATACTAGAGGTTTTTCACTGAGGTTTCCTTTTCAAGTCTCTCTCTCTCTCTCTCTCTCTCTCTATCTCTCTCTCTCTCTCTCTCTCTCTCTCTCTCTCTCTCTCTCTCTCTCTCTCTCTCTCTCTCTCTCTCTCTCTCTCTCTTTCAGGTTCTCTCTGACATGTTTGTTTGTTTGTGTGTGGGGACCAGTCACACATGGATTTGAGTCTGATATTACATTGTCAAAGTACTCTAACATCAAAATGTTATTGGTGCTGACACCTGCCAGTATGCAAGAACAATTCTTGATATTGTTAACAGCATATTATGGATTTGGAAAAGGTTTTCTGGTAACAAAACATGCTTAAAGAAATATAGTTACCTTCATATTTCTGTCATTAAACCTAAATAAACTGTAGGTAGCATGCTAACTTCAACCCGCTCATTAAAATTCTCTGCCAACTGTTACTTTCCAATGACAGTAGTTGGACTGAAAGGGAAAACAGACCATAGAACTTTATGCCAATGCTTGCTATGGCACCCCTTGTGGCAACGCTGAGAATGCAAAGCCTTGGAACACATACAAATCAAGCTTGCTTAGCAAGAAAAGTTTACATTCATATATTTTAGAGTATGTATTTGGCTTTGAAAATGCATATACAGTTTATCAGTATGTCTTGTCTGCGAATAGACCACATGATTTTGCTAGAATTATGCTCTATGTTGAATAACATTGTAGTATATTTAGTATAACTATCTTTTTTTTTCTTCATTATGAATAATCTGTATATCTGTGTGTGAAAGACCTAAACAGATCGTACATGATGGATGGGCGATTAGACCAATAATTCACAATTATAATTCACAAATCCACAAATGAACTTATGCAGATATGGAGAGACATCATATAGTCTTCCTGCTTTGAGCGCGATTGGAGTTGAGGGGGTTGGGGGGAATGGAATATTAATTTTCTCTGTGAAAAGATGATCCCCACAGGGGATAGGGAATTTCTGCACAGTCTGCAGTACACTGGTTCATATCTGGAGGCGTTTCTCTGGGCTGGGGGGTTCTTGTTAGACTCTTGGAAACAACAAAAGAACTTCTAGATCGGACTTATGGTGGAGGTTGATGCTAGCAGTTTATCTGTTTAAATAAAGTCCTGTGTAACACTCTGCAATTGTGTTTTATCATTAACATTACATCAAACTACACAAACCGTTTTTTTTTCTTTCTTATTTTCTCTTCAATCGTTTTCATGTGAAATCTAAATGAGACCCACATAGTTACATTATCATATTGATTTATATTTCAAATATATATATACCCTTTTAAAGTTATTTAAGGTGAAGTCAGGTTGATTAAGACACTTTTTGTCATTGAGATTACTGGGAAAAGGTGTCCCAATCAACCTGAATTCACTCCTATTATTTGTGGTGTTCCGTGTATTGTATAAAATGGATATCACATTTTCCCGTTTTACCATTTAAAGAAATACAATAGAGAATAGGATGAACAAGGGTGAAAATCCACATAGCAGTACATTAACATGGTAACACTTTGCAACAAGGTTCATTTGTTAACATCAGTTAATGTATTAACTAACATGATCTAACAATGAGCAATACATTTGTTACAGTATTTATTAATCTTTGTTTTTGTTAGTTAATAAAAATACGGCTGTTCATTGTTTGTTCATGTTAGTTCACAGTGCATTAACTAATGTTAACAAATACAACATTCTATTTTAATAATGTATTACTAAATGTTGAAAGTATACAATTAAGTAAAGTAAATGCTTTAGAAGTATTGTTAATTCTTAACTAATGTTAACTAATGAAACCTTATCGTAAAGTGGTTGGCTACCATTAATTTTACACATGCGCAAACAGTATATCAAGTGTTTAATTGTGCAGTCTGATGTATAAAACAATTCTTAAATCATTAATAGATCTCTAAGGCCAAGTAAAAGTGTTCAGTCTTGGACTCAGCTCATCATTCGGAGCAGTCTGGAAAATGTATTGAAGAGTGACGCACACCGGTGGGGGTTTTCACCCAATGCATCGTAGGTTATTGAGTACTCTTGGATTTCCTCTTCCACCCACTCTGATCGCTTGAGGCCCAGGTCCGACTCAGTGATGAGTGCTACACGTTCCACACATGCGTATGTAAATGTCTCCTTGAAATGGTAAAAACATCACTTGCTTATTCATGCCCTGACCTATGAAAAGACACTTCTTATACTTTGTTATATCTATTCTGGGTCAACAGCATTCATAACGGTAAAACAATGATTCATTCCAGAATAGTATTAAATGTCAAAACTACACCATCTTAAATAACTCACTAAAGAAAATCACTAAAGACTCCATGAAGTCGCTTAATGAGTGCAATTTTCTTTTATGTGTTGATGTATTTCCTCTTAAAACAGAAAGTAGGAATTTGACATATCTTCCTTCTTTTAAACCGCCTTTCCCCCCCTTTTTTCATTTTAATCACAGCTTTGAGCCACAATTTCCTATTTGATATTGCTAGACAGAACCATTTGGCATCATTGGGAGTGATTTACTCATTCTAGAGAAAATTATTTGGGGCAAAAATAAGAATTTTGAATGACGAGTCTCCGGTATTTTTGGTCTAAAAAAATAAAGTCTGTCCATTTTTAATATGCATGTCTGTTAAATGTTAATTTTGTCAACTTTTAACATTACACTAGCATATAGATAGCCTAAAAGCCATAAAACTTGATTTTATGAAGTTAAATTGACACCACAAAGTTTTTAATAGCAGTTACAGGCCATGGATTTTGTCATTCTGTTTTTGCAAATGTATTTTATGGAAAGCTCACAATACTTTCAAAGTTTAGAGTTTGCAGATGGCAATTTATGAGAGAAGTAAATGATCATTTGTTGTGGTTTTACTGCTGGAGTTTGTCTTAACAGGCGATTATAATCCAGAATGTGGGTTTGGACACAAAGATGTAATGCGCTTCAAATGAAAAAGATGATGGAATCAAAAGGCAATGCAAACATTCAGAAGAGCTTTGGTGGTTTCCTCTTTAACGGCACCCATGAAATCAACATGCCACACAAGTGTAGAGCTGTCTAGCCTCTAACAGTGTGTGTCAAAACATTTCCTGTTAGAAAATATATGTGTTTTTTTAATAAAATTCACAAAAATGTTGGAACAAATCTGTGCTGTAGCAATCGACTTCTGCAGTGAAGACAGAAGATGGGTTTAAGGCTGCAGCTTTAAACCAACACCAAGAGCTGCAAGTACTCAAAAGCCTTTTTGACTGCAGTTCACTGTCTATAAACTGCGAAAAAATGAAAGTTTATCCTTCCAGCTGTCAAACTCAAATGGTGCTAATGCCATAATACTTGAGTTGTGTGACGCACCATTTCTTTTCTAATAATAAAATTGTTAGTGCTCACTAATAGCATAGCAGGGGCCTGCCAAAAGTCAGTTTTGCCGGAAACTGCACAAATCTACGGTGGCTCATTGGGTTCAAATCATGAAGCTTGTGAGAACAACCAAGTCTTTTTATAAGTTGCCTGTATAGAGTACAAATAAATCATTCTTTCTCACAAAATGCTTTTGTGAAAAGTTTCACTTAGAATATTGTGAAGTTACCTTCAGTTGGGATGGGCAGGAGAAATTTTGAATATCGATAAAAAAAATATGCAGATCTACTTTAATATAAGAAATTACAAATTGATTGATTTATGGACCCACGTGATTTTTGATTGTGTCTATTTAAGTTTATTTAACTTTGCACATGTCGGATCAATTACAGTCTTTTAAGGTTTACAGTTTATTTTTCTTCTCATTTTCTATTACATCATCAACATCGGATTACTCAGTCATCTTTTGTGTTCATTTAGAAGATTTTCAGTGTATTTTGTTCAAAAACTGGTAGCTTAGACTGAAAGAAACCGTATGCTCAACTGAACAAAATTATAAACGCAACAATTTTGTTTTTGCCCCCATTTTTCATGAGCTGAACTCAAAGATCTAACACTTTTTCTATGTACACAAAAGGCCAATTTCTCTCAAACATTGTTCATAAATCTGTCTAAATCTTTGTTAGTGAACACTTCTCCTTTGCCGAGATAATCCATCCACCTCACAGGTGTGGCATATCAAGATGCTGATTAGACTGCATGATTATTGCACAGGTGTGCCTTAGGCTGGCCACAATAAAAGGCCACTCTAAAATGTGCAGATTTACTGTATGCCACACCTGTGAGTTGGACGGATTATCTCGGCAAAGGAGAAGTGCTCACTAACACAGATTTAGACATATTTGTGAACAATATTTGAGAGAAATAGGCCTTTTGTGTACATAGAAAAGTCTTAGATCTTTGAGTTCAGCTCATGAAAAATGAGGGCAAAAACAAAAGTGTTGCGTTTATAATTTTGTTCAGTGTACTTCAGACAGTAAGTGATTGGACTGTGGGCAGGCCATGGGCGTGCCATCTGAAGCTAGGACTATGGCAATTACAACAAGATGTAGATCCCCAGCACACATATAGCAATCTTTATCTCTGTTTAAAATGAATGAGACACTTAGAGTGACTCAGTGAGGCGTGAGCTTTGCCTAATCTTTTCTCTTATATTTCAAGAAGAGGCAATTTTCTGCTAAATGTCATTACAATGTTTTTGCACAAGTATACCAGCAAAGTGGCTCCATTAATTGTGGTTGGTTTTGAGGAGATAATTTCCCTCTGTTAAGCAGGCTGTAAAAACACATGGCTTAGAGTGTAATTACAGACACAGACGCAGGCAAATTTATCTGCTGCTCAAATATATTATGAAGCCGGGAGTCATGTAAAAATTCATTTTCCTTTTGAAGAGCAGTTAAGCGCATGCCGCACGTCAGCTCACCCAAAAGAGATATGGGTGATGTCGTTCACACTCAAATGAACTGAGAGCATAAAGTGAGTTATTAAGCTGAATATTTTAAACAACAAATTAATAACACAGAGGATGAAAGGGGAGGATGAAGTGCAGAAAGTGACATGGTGCTCAAATTTCAAGCTAATTTCATGGATAAAAGTGCACTCACTATAACATATTGAAATATGGTTAGTTATATGTTGCTTGCTAAAACATTTATGTCGTCAGAATACAATGCTACTTTTGGATGCCTGTCAGTGGAGAACCAGGCTTATTGCCAGCAAAACTTTAATCACTTCCACTGTTATAAAGCAAACATAATCCAGAAAGTAAAACTTTTTTTTTAGACCATGGAAAGTTTTTTAGTAAATTGAGGAATTTCAGAACATTCTAGAACGCATCTATATAATTAGATGCTATGACTTTTTTTCCCCTCAGTTCTGGTAGAATGCATGTACAGAAGACATGGCAGGCTGCTAGATTCCCAGCAGGAGGCCACATAGACTGCTCCAGGGACAACATTCTGCAAAATTATCAGAAAACTGCAAGAAAACATTTATAGCATTTATCGGTTTTACCTGTCATGGGTAACATTACAGAGGAGAAACTAGAAATACCTCTGTAAACCAGTACTGTTATACAGTAGTAGTGTGTGTGTGTGTGTGTGTGTGTGTGTGTGTGTGTGCTTACAAATGTGGGTGTGTCTGCATGAACAGTAAATTAATATAGTTTGGCAATTATTTATTTGGCATGAGTGTGTTCAGTTTATACTGCTGAGACGACCAGTGGCCTGTTTTCCTGTGCACAGCTAAAATAGACTCTCACAGTGGACAGCCACTCAGCTCGTCTATTTACAGAACACACACACACACTGCATATGTACACTGTTGCCAAGGCAATTTGTGGACACATAGTCACACTAAAGTACATGAAAATGCACCATTTATATAATGAAGTTGCAAAAAAATCGTATTCCTCATGTATTCAAACTATTAGCAAAAGATTGCAACCAAATTCTGCAGATACACAGTATGGTTGGTTGTGACATGATTGTTAGCTACAAAATAATGTAGAGAAGCAAAGAGCACCAGGGGGAGATAAGGAAGATGCACGTCGTGACTCAATGGTGTTAAGTTAGAGTAAAAAAAACACCAAGCTATTCAGTAAAGTGATGTTAACCTACAGAATGTACTTAGCTATTGAGCATGTGAAAGTGAACTATTTCACAATAGTCCTATCTTCAGATGTATATACTGTAACTCCATTAACAGTTTCAACAATTCAATTTAATTTATACTGATTCTTTTCTAGTATTAACAACTTAATTAACAAGATCTAAGAGTTCAATCACACATACAGTTCACACCAAGAGCAAACATCTTATTTCAAAAACATATATATAAAAACACAATATAAAAACTTAATACATAAATAAAGAACAACACATAAATACCCATCATGGTACTGCATTGTACTATAAAGTGTGAACTAGACACGAGAATTTGACAAACAGCCCAGAAGAGACAGTGTTGACCACAGATACGTAAGTCACTGACAGAAGCACTTTCAGCGCTAACCGTTAATAACACTTACGACTGCAGATTGTCACATTAATGTAGCAGCGGATACCACCAGCAGTCACTTACAGTGCTGACAAACACTTGAGACATGAGATGAAAAGCTACTGTACATAACACCCCCATCCACAACAGAAAAAAATTATGACTGTTTGGCATCAGGGACCTTCATTTGTTTTTTACTTGATTATTTATTAAATACCTTGATTGCTACTTTTCACTACTTCAGCATTCTTTTTCCCCCCCCACATACAATAAAGCTCTGCATAGAGACACACTCTGAAAAAAGAAACATTGACCAGTAACAGGACCAAAAACATACACTTTCCTTTATATTTTACCCCATAATATATATACTGTGCAAAAGTCTTAGGCACGTTAGTATTTTCACCAACAACAACAACAACAACAAAAAAAGCCAGTTATTTATACATTTTAGTGTGTTAGTTTGCATTTCCAAACATTCCTTTTGCCATTAATTGTAATAATCCAGTGAGATTTTCAATCCAGGACTTGATGATGGTGAGATCAGATCTCTGTGTGGAGCATACCGGCTGTTGTGAGACTCACTGGATTTTTACAATTAATGGAACAAGCAATGTCTGGAAATGTAAACTGATATTTCCTTCTTACATACTACAGCAAAATAGAAAAACTGTCTTAAAACCCCCTTTTTTGGTGAAAATACTAACATGCCTAAGACTTTTGCACAGTACTATATACTGTATATATATATAGGGTTGGGTATCGGTTGGGTTTTATCCGATACCAGTACCTACTCTGTATTTTTTAAACGGTTCCCCTTTATTTACAGGGCCAAACTGGACACAATATTAACTTATATCTTTAAACAATATAAATACAAGTAACATATGGTAATAATAAATAAACCAATATAAAATAAAAATTCACATTACATAATATCAAATAAAACAATATTGTATCAAACAATGTAATAATACTGGAGATTAACAGAGATTACTACACTGTAAAAAAACTTAACTCATTATTTTGTGTTATCTTTTTGCATGGGTTTTTTTTAGTTTAACTAACTTATTTCGATAAGTTGAGGTCAAGAAAACGTCTCAGGTTACGACTGTAACCGTAGTTCCCTGAGAAAGGGAACGAGACGATGCGTCACTTGACGCCTTGGGAACGCCCCCAGCGTGAATGCGTCTGAGCATCAATGTCAACTAGTCCAATGGAAAGAATGAGCGTCACGGGCGGGTGACGTCATGACCAGGAAGGGATAAAGGCTCACCCGGTGAAACGCGGCATTAGCTTCAAAAAGTCGAAGCAAGCCGATCACAGGGAAGCAGGAAGTATGGCAGGGTGACGCATCGTCTCGTTCCCTTTCTCAGGGAACTACGGTTACAGTCGTAACCTGAGACGTTCCCTTTCGAGGGAACTCTCGATGCGTCACTTGACGCCTTGGGAACGAGAATACCCAAAACGCCAGAATTCCAAGTACCTGAGTGTCAGTCTGTTGAAACTAAGCACTAAGCACCTGAGAACCTGGGGCAGCATCCAGGTCTAAGCTGTAAAACCTAACGAATGTGAGCGGTGAGGACCAGCCTGCCGCATCACATACGTCTTGAAGAGAAACTCCAAATAATAAGGCTTTAGAGGCTGCCATACCCCTCGTAGAGTGAGCTCTGACCACCAAAGGACACGGCTGGTCAGAGTACTCGTATGCAAGTGAAATAGCCTCAACTATCCACTTACTAACCGTCTGTTTAGAAGCAGGAAGACCCTTCTTAGGTGATCCAAAGCAAATAAATAACTGGTCGGACTTCCTCATAGACGATGTCCGATGAACATAAGTATCCAGTGCTCGCACTGGACACAAGAGGTTCAGCCTTTCCTGGTCCGCAGATGTAAAAGGAGGACAGAAACCTGCAGCACAATAGGCCTCGGAATAAAGGTAGGCACCTTTGGAACATATCCATGTTTCGGGTAAGAATGCCTTGGCCATCCCCGGTGCACTCAAGGCAGGAGGGGACCGAAAGGGCCTGAAGGTCTGACTCTAATAGGGACGAAATAGCTAGCAGAAAATAGTCTTAAAAGAAAGGAACTTCTCTGAGACCAAATCTAAGGGCTCGAAGGGAGCCCCAGATAGGCCTTCTAGAACTATTGCAAGGTCCCAAGCCAGCACCCTAGTGCAAGTTGCAGGCCTCAGCCTCAAAGTGCCACGAAGGAAACGAGTGATCAGGGGGTCTCGACCCAAAAATGTACTACCCACCAGGGCGTGGAAAGCCGCAATGGCCGCCACGTATACCTTAAGCGTGGAAGGACACAGACCTGATACAAAGCGTTCTTGCAGAAACTCGAATACTGTGTTTACTGAACAGTTAACCGGATCCCACTGACGCTGGTAACACCAAGAAGTGAAAAACTCTCGAAATAGTGAATATAGTTTCCTCGTAGCGGGAGCTCTGGAGCTTAGAATGGTCTCAACAACCTCGGTTGAGAGACCACTCTCTATGAGTTGGGCCCCCTCAGAGGCCAAACCCACAGTTTCCAAATCCCCTGCCGGGGGTGCAATATTGCATCCCCTGCCTGAGACGGAAGGTCTCTCCTGATCGGGACCTCCAAGGGAGGTCCGTCGAGGAGAAAAATTAGGTCCGCAAACCAAATTCAGCTCGTCCAGGGTGGTGCTACTAAATAGGCTTATTCCATCCTGGTGGAATCACTCCAGAACTCCTGGGAGCAGAGCAACAGGGGGAAATGCATACAGACGTAGCCTCAGCCACGTCTGCACCATAGCAACCAGCCCCGTGGGGACTGGTTGAGTGAGGGATAACCAGAGTGGACAGTGCGTCGTACTTTTGCTGAGACGAGAACAAATCCACTTCTGCCTGGCCATAAAACTCCCATATTTGCTCCACCGCCTCGGGGTGGAGTCCCCTGGCCTCAGCCCCTGCCTCGACAGGGTGTCTGCTCCAATATTCTGCCCCCCCTGGAATATACACTGCCCTCAGACAGCGTAATTTCCTGAGGGACCAAAATAATAGGCCACCAACGTGTTGTCTGTGGGTCAAGAACCAGAGTTTCCTCCATATAACCAAGGCGCGGGGATACTGCCGCGTGATCTTGATCGTACAGAGTGGGTTTCCCCTCAGGGAGAACCCTCTGGTCCTGAGCCACATCTGTAAAGGTCTCACGTACAGCAGGTCAAAGGGTATCACATTGAACGCTGCTGCCCTGAGGCCCAACAGTCACTGTTTCAGAACAACACATGATGGCCCCTCAGGTCTGGGAGGAGATGTCTCAACGCATTGAAGACGACCATCATCTCTAGGCAATTCATGTGCCAAGCGAGATGATGACTCCTCCCAAGCCCTGAGCTGAGCGGCCTTCCAATACCGCTCCCCAGCCGGTGAGGGAAGCATCTGTCGAGATAGCAACTCGATGGCAAAGAGCTCCCAACACCGAACCCTGGGTTAAGAACCAGTGTTTCCTCCATATAACCAAGGCACGAAGGCACGGCCGCGTGATCTTGATCATACGAAGTGGGTTTCCCCTCGGGGAGAACCCTCTGGTCCTGCGCCACCACTGCAAAGGTCTCATGTACAGCAGGCCAAAAGGTATCCCGTTGGACGCCACTGCCACAAGACCCAACAGTCTCTCGAACTGTTTTACAGTGCGTGACTGGCCTAGCTTCAGCTCTATGGTGGCTGTCAGGATAGCAGCTACACGAACGGGCGATAAAGTGGCCCGCATCGTCACTGAATCCCATACCACACCAAGGAAAGTGGTTCTCTGTACTGGAGAAAGAACACTCTTCTTGGCATTGAGCCTCAACCCCAACATCTGCATATGAGCGAGAACGACACCTCGGTGCCGAACCGCTAACTGTTCTGATTCCGCTAGAATCAGCCAGTCATCTATGCAATTCAGAATGCGTATACACTGCAGCCTGGCGGGGCCAGAGCTGCGTCTATACACTTCGTGAACGTGCGGGGTGATAGAGCTAGACCGAAAGGAAGTGCCTGATACTGGTGTTCTTTGCCCCAAAGAAAACCTCAGGAACCTCCTGTGCTGAGGGAGGATGGAGATATGGAAGTATACGTCTTTTAGATCTATCGTGAAAAAACCAGTCCTCGGATCTGATTTGTGTCACGATCTGTTTGAGTGTCAGCATCTTGGACTTGAGTTCCAGCACCAAACACTCCAACAGACGAAGATCTAGTATGTGACGCTGCTCTCCATCCTTTTTTGGAACAATGAGATAACGACTGTAAAGACCCGACGCAATGTCGGGTGAGTACACCTGCTCTATAGCTTTCTTTGCTAACAGGGCCTTTACCCCTTGCTCCATTACCAGAGAGATTACCATTACCCATAGAGATATATTTGGCAGTAGCTTCCGCGCTGCCAGAAAACCTACCAAGGGAACCAGCCCCTCGAGGCTGGCCTCTGGTGTAATAAAGACAGCCAGTTCGGGGACCTGAAACATACTGGCAGGAACCACCCGAACTGACTGTTTTCGAACCCCCCTCAGAGGGCGCGAGTCCGACGCAATGTCGAGTTGACGCTGCGCCAGAAGCTCGCTGGAGAACGCTGCGCCCCGAAGCACCAAGGGTGGCGGGGTTGGCAGAACGGTCCCCTGAGGGCACAGAGATGGAAAGGGCACCGTATAATGAGGTGTACACCATTCCACCCCGGTTGGGGCTGCCCTCACCGGTCTGACGCCGTGGCGCCAGACCTTTTCTTTTGAGCCGCAGCCTTCTCAGCATGAAGAACGGTCCTCGGATCCGGCTTCTGCTTTGAAGGCTTTGGCTGCTGTGTTGTGTATGAGAAACTAGCCGGCTGGAGCTGCTCACGCCCAGCAGCCCCAGTGGGTTGGACATAGCGAGGGAGAGATTATCTTGTATCTTTCTCCATGATTCCCATCAAATTGAGCCAGAGGTGTCTCTCAGGGACCATATTTCTTTGGCTGCCATCCCTGAGAGATAAATCTGAGGCCCGACGGAGTTCTCAAACCCCATCGGGCCAACTCCCTCACTTCTGTCCAAATACCACAGCAGGTCAGCCTGATATGCTTGCAGCACTGCTATAGTGTGCAAGCAGGCTCGTGCTAGACCAACTGTCATATATGCTTTTCCCACTAGATTAAAAAATAGTTTTCTTTAATGGTTCAGTGAGAGAAGCCGACGCCTTCAGGGACGATACTGAACCGGGAGACATAGCTCGCAAGTGTCTGTTCTACCCGGGGTATTGCCCCATAGCCATACTCTCTTAACCCCCAAATATCTGAATATACATGAATGTGGGGCTAAAAAAAAAGAGTAAGGCTTTTTCCATGATCTAGACAGCTCGCTGTGCAGATCGGGAAAAATGGAAGGCCCCGTGATGGAGGTGGAAAAATAGAGGGAAGGAAACTCGTTCAATTTATTTTAAGGACGAGTGCCCCCTTATTTCTGCTGGCCATTAAATATTTAATTCATCTACAGCCTCAGTAAACACCTCCACCAGCTTATTATTATATATATATATTTTTTATATACATTCTTTATATATATGTACTTTATTTTATATATAATATATAAACTATCATATATATATATATATATATATATATATATATAGGCTATATATAATTCTCATACGCTGGGGAAGAGATGGCAAATCCACTTCCCCCATGATTGTGTACACTTTCAATGCCCAGCACATCTACCTCCTCGGAGGTAGAGCACTGAAGCATTGATTTCTCTCCCCGGGCGGAAGAGACCGCAGCGCGGGCTTCCGAGACCGGAGAGAGAGCACTGGATCACTCGTGGAAAGGGAGGAGATAAGATCCGCGGACCCGTCTCCAACCCCGTAACGAGATCCTATTCGCGATCCACAGGAATGCATTCTCCGCGCTGCCTCGGCAGACGCGTGTCCTGCACCCCGAGGATCGCGAGCCTGGCCACTTTCCTCGAAAAGTGACAGGCGGGAGTGGAGCATGCGAAGCGAAAGCTTCTCACAATGTTGCAATCAGCCCCCTCGGAGGCTGACACCGCATGCTCCACTCCCAAACAAACTACACAAAGCTCGTGTGTGTCCCCACCCGTTAAATAACGCGGGCAGGGAGAAGCACAGAGTTTGTAAAGTTGTTTCGCCATAACTCTTCCCAATAATATCGAACAGACAACAATAAATAGACAGAGACAGAGTAACACAGATCGCTTGCTGAGACACAGAAGCTAATGCCGCGTTTCACCGGGTGAGCCTTTATCCCTTCCTGGTCATGACGTCACCCGCCCGTGACGCTCATTCTTTCCATTGGACTAGTTGACATTGATGCTCAGACGCATTCACGCTGGGGGCGTTCCCAAGGCGTCAAGTGACGCATCGAGAGTTCCCTCGAAAGGGAACTTAAAATTTCTTGTTGTCTGGACAATCTAGTTATCTATACACAAAAAATAAGTTGAAATAACTAAATTGCTAAAATATTTTTTACAGTGTACCTGGGTAATCTAATATCGACATGGCTACAGGTTCCCATGTTTTGTCTGCTTGAACCAGTCATGTAAGTTATCTGATCATTGTACTAGTTACGCAGCGCTTAGCTTGGCAAGTTTGGTATTTCGTTCCCACTGCGTCTTAGCTACGCAGCTTTGAGTAAACTTATGAAAGAGAACGTCTCTGGTTACTGGTGTAACCCATGTTCTCTGAATAGGGAACGAGACGCTGCGTTCACTGCCAAACTCCTCGCGCTGCCGACAAGCTTCCTTTTTTGGTAGAGAAATCTGAGGAGCAGATGATGCGCGCGCTAATATAATACGATGACTTGAGCATCAAGGCGGCGCCCGCGCCATCAGCCAATGGATTGGAGTGAATCGTGATTATTATGGGCTTCAGACAATCGTTCTGATGCATAATTTTACACGTGAAATGCAGCCAAACCTTGGAGCGTTTTGTCTTCGGCATCTTCAATAATCCCCTCGCTATCAGCAGACGTTCCAGGAGTCGTATATTGATAACGGCTCCCTGATGCCCGCAAATTAGTTAAAATCTCCCGGAACGCTTGAGCGAGTGAGCAAAAGCGCGCATGTGAGACAGAACAGACAGTGCTCCAATAAACTGTATAGTGCGTGCACGGCGGAGAGAGAGAGGGAGAGAGCGAGAGACTTTGCGTGTGTGCGCCTTATGCCACAGAGACTCAGGCACCGAAATTTTTGTTCTTATTCGGTCTGGTTACTACCGCTTACGTCAGAACCGGTTCCCTACTGGCACCGCGTTTCGGTACCCAACCCTATATATATATATATATATCAGATAAATCAGATTTCTTAAGATTTGTTTGACATTTTGGCAATTGTTGACCATATCTATCAGACATAACACATTAGCTTCAGTTCTTTCTGTGCTTGATTCTGATTGGTTGATATAAGGTGTTGACTATTTTTTTCAATGAAGTAGTTTCAGATCTTGACTGCATTACAGTTCCATATCACTTCACAACATTATTTTGGTTATTTCAAATAGCCATCCAAATACCACAGCCAAAGAACCAGACAGCAGGATGAAAAAAGACAAGCATGACTTTCTCAAAATGATTTAGTAATGGAAAACATGCTCTCTGTTTTTCTCTTTTAGCACAACCCCACAATTTAATCAATACAATTCCGAAGAGCTGCAGTACATTTCAGTTGTGAGATCGTAATGTTGTTATTCAGTTTTGAAATTAAACTAACAGCTTAGCTATTTGTAGAGACTATGCTGAGAGCCGAGACAGATGCTGGTAATATCACATGCCCAATTTCTCTTTCTCTCTCTCACCTTTTTTTCCCTGTTGTCAATTATTCCTTATATATATTTAACTCTTTCACGCCAGCGTTTTTTTAAATAAGTTGCCAGCGAGCATTTTGTACTAGCTTCATGCATTCTTTTTTTACTAACACTTGAACGTGGGTTAGTTTCATTAAAAAAAAATGTTTGTTGTTTATTCAACATATTGAACAAAAAGCTGAGAAAATAGTGTTTGTGTCAAATACCATACATACATACAGACTAATCTTGACTTAAATCCTAACCCCTTAAGGATTATTTTTATTTTTTTCATTTTTATTATAAAACTACCGGTAATTAAATTGAATACTTTCTTTATGATTCATTTTCACAGATTTGGATAAATTCTTGGGACATTTGTATCCCCATAGAACAGCTTAAGTAACACACACATAACTTGCACAACTCTTGCCAGAATGTGTTCACTCAGTCTGTTGATTTAGAAGATTCTAAACATTATATGTGGTCTGTGTCTGTCTGTCTCTTGCTCTCTTCTCTGGTTGTTTGTTTATCCTCTTCCCTGCTGAACTGCGGCAAGCCTCTGACTGTGAGGCTGAACAAATCTTTTCTGTGCTTGTGTGTGGCGACTCGGCTGGAATTAGGAAGGATTTGTAAACATTAGCCAAAGAACAACACTAAAGTGTTTGAGAGCCTTAAGAGCACTACCCTGCAGAATGAGTGTGGGTTTTCCTACTCAAGAGCGTACGTAAATGTGGAGTGCAAGGTTGATGGGAGGTTTTCATGGAAGAGTCGATCTGAGGAGAGACACATTGTCAAAAACTAGCAGGAGAGATTTCTTAAGAGAGAACATAGAAGATGAAGTGTGCTAATAATGATTCACACTCACTCACACACACACACACACACACACACACACACACACACACACACACACACACACACACACACACACACACACACACACACAGACAGAGAGAGAGAGAGAGAGAGAGAGAGAGAGAGAGAGAGAGAGAGAGAGAGAGAGAGAGAGAGAGAGAGAGAGAGAGAGAGAGAACAACAGTGAGGGAATAGTTTGATAGTTTGGAAGTACAGAGTAAACTCCCTATTACTGTAGGGGAGTATATCCTTGTCAAAAAGGCCTTTTTTACATGCACACAATAGATCTACTCAGGACCGAAAAATGACATTCACTATGCACCAGATGTGGCTTAAAAATTGTCTTTGGCGAGTAAATCAAATGTTTTTGACCAGTTGATGATACCTTTTTTTGGACTGCAGTGTTTCTTTAATGGTTCAGCTTCGCGATAAGGGCCGAATCAATTTTATTTGCTGTGGACAGTAAGAAAAGTCTCGGTACTGTACTTTAATATTGTTTTTAAGTATTTGTACTTTATAGTATTGTTATTTGGGAAATTTTTACTTTTACTTCACTATTCATTCCAAAGCATAATATCATACTTTTTTAACCCACTACATTCCATAAAAAACATATCATTCCTTGTTATTTTGAACGTTATTTGAAGAAATCGTCAACTGTTCTTGAGTCAACAACGCACTGATTTAAAGGGATAGTTCACTTTGAAATAAATTTTTGGTATGTTTTAGCTTACCTCAAGGGCATCCAAGATGTAGGTGTCTTTGTTTCCGCAGTAGTTTCAATTTTGATATTTTTAGGTCAAACCGTTCTTGTCTGTCAGTCATATAATGCAGGTCTACGGTCACTTCCTCAAAGAGCATACACAGAGAAGTCCAAATTAAACATGATTTAATGACTCGTAAATGTAAGTACACATTGATGGCCTACGACATGAAACGAGCGGTTTGTGTGAGAAAACCATAGACTGTAAAAATATGGACAAAGCGTCTGTGACGTCACCCATAGACTTTCTGAAGAACGGTTTTGAGGCTGTTTATGGGGGGTATGGGCGGTGCCATCTTGGAAAATCTTACGATATTTCAAATACAAATGTTCAGAAAGGATACAGAGGTGGAATGATGTGTTGTGTCAGATCATGGCCGAGACGTCAAATTTCAGGAATTCCACTCGGCGCAGCTCGTTATCAGCTGTCAATCACGCGCTAATTTGTCATACATTTTATATCTAAATACGATCTAAACTACCGAGTGAAAAAAAATTCACCCCCCTCACAGTTGTCAGGCACTCGGGACCTATCCAAAAATACAATAAAAGTCCATGGGACCAACATGTAAACATATAAATTTATGCTGTGAAAACGGACATTTTAACATGCGGTCTATGGATATTTGCTCCCTTTTGGGACCTCCCTCTAGCGGATTTTCGATGTATTGCAGTTTTTCGCACTTCCGGGTAGGCTTCATTTTTCAGATTAGAATGTTGCCGCTTGGAGAAAACGAACAGTATTTATATCGTTTTTACCTCTTGTAAACACAGCCACGTCCAAGTGATCTGACGGCACCGGCGCTTCGGTCTTTTCCGGAAAGCGGCGGAAGTGATCTCTCGCGCGTGTACGTCACTCATACAATTGTTTTATTTTTATTTTTTTTTAATTGTTTTCTTTTACGACGGTTTAAACATCCCGGATAAGCGCAAATTAGTACCATTTTAATTAGTCGTCTTACCTACAATCTCTGTTCTGTGTAAACAATGAGTGACGTACACGCGCGAGAGATCACTTCCGGCGCTTTCCGGAAAAGACCGAACCGCCGGCGCCGTCAGATCACTTGGACGTGGCTGTGTTTACAAGAGGTAAAAACGATATAAATACTGTTCGTTTTCTCACACAAACCGCGCGTTTCATGTCGTAGGCCATCAATGTGTACTTACATTTACGAGTCATTAAATCATGTTTAATTTGGACTTCTCTGTGTATGCTCTTTGAGGAAGTGACCGTAGACCTGCATTATATGACTGGCAGACAAGAACGGTTTGACCTAAAAATATTAAAATTGAAACTACTGCGGAAACAAAGACACCTACATCTTGGATGCCCTTGAGGTAAGCTAAAACATACCAAAAATTAATTTCAAAGTGAACTATCCCTTTAATGATTCGGTCAAAATGAGCCAAGAATTGGGATATTGCCGGAGCTTTGATGTGCACATGGCTGATGGCACGGAAAGTTATTTACAAATTTTAGTATTGAAATGATAATTGTCAATGAAATCATATTTAGGTCATGACTGTCAGTTATTTGGGAGCTACATCTGCTGCAAAGGGGCAAGTTTTGTAAGCCCATTGAAATGCTAAAATTGGACATGTTTGCATATATGTGTCACCATCTGTATGGGTAATTGGAGTAATATTTTAGTAGGGTATCTGTACTTTTATTCAAGTTCTTGATTTGTGTGTTCACCACTGTTTATTTGTATAGCACAATGCACAACTATTCCTACATTCATTTTTTTAAAACCTCAATGCCTTCTAGTCCACATTTGTTTTGATTTAAGTTAGTAATTAGTTTTGTTGTGATATTAAGGATTATGAAATCTGTATGGTTATGCGCATGGAAGATGTGTTGTAAAATAGCAAAAGGCACAGATGACTTTCTGTAGCACTTTAGCTGCTCAATCTACGATTCAAATCTGAGCAATGTACAATACATCTGAACTGGAGTGTCTTTCCCATATAACAACTTAACTCACTGTCCAGAGACAGATTCTGCTTTTCTGTTAATCTTATTCAACTAGTTGGTATCCTCAGCACACCACAGAGTAAAACATGGCACTTAGAGTAAAATCATATGATCTTAAAACATGTATGAACTGAACAGGAAAGTCAGCTCTGGCCCTTTTTGTAGATTGCCTTGGTGTTGTTTGTTCATTCAAGTGTATTGTTTATGTCAATCCCAAGGTAATTGTATGAATCAGATATCTCCACGTCTCAGCCATAAAAACAGACAGGGATGGATGGTTCTTTTGCTCCTAAATTTAATTACTATTTCTTTGGTTTTTGCAGTTTGCAGGTGGTCTGTGTCACACCACTAAACCACAAAGCCCAGATACAGAAGGTCCTAGAATCAAAAAAGGCCTCAAATATAAACATTGTTCTAAGGCAGTATGATATCATTTTACACGAAAGACGAATGACAATGAATGGTGAAGTTCTTCAAGCTTTAAAATAGAATGCAACAATGTTATAAAATGATCCAATGCAACATGGTTTGAAGGAATAATATAAACTTTGGCAATAAACACCCAAATGTTATTTATTATGCCGTACAGTTTGTATGTCAGCCGTTGCTTTCCTGTGCAAGTGCATAAGAGCAGCATTTCATGCCTGTGAACACATTCACCATTTTGAAAAATGAAAATCAATAACAACATGACAAACCTGCTCTCTCCACCAGAACACATGGGTAACCACCTAGAAGCACTCTAGCAACAAGAGTAGTCTGAGAACCACTTAGCATCAAACTAGCAACCTCCTAGCAGTACTCATAGTAACCACCCAAAACACCTTGGCAGCCTCCTAGCAACCACAGAGGTGTCAAGAGTCATATCAGTTCCCTTTTGAGGGAACTCGCACTGTGTGGATCACCTCCAGCATGACGTCTGAAGGACGTGTGGAACTAGTCCAATCTCGATTGGAATTGTGTCATGACGTCACATGTGACGGTGTATGCGTAAACTACAAAGGGAAGCCAGCACATAACAGTGTCAGCTTCTGCTCCTCAGCAAGCGTTCTGTGTTGCTCTTGCTCTTATTTGGTGTTGTAAAGCATTTCATTTACAAAAAAGTAAAAATAAGAGAAAAGAGAATGGCGAGCGAGAGGCATTATAAGCAGTGTGCGTCTCCCTGTCCTAGATTAATCACGGACGGGGACACCAACGCTCTGTGTTATGTGCCTCGGTGCATGCACGGGCAGCGCTCAAGGGGGCTGTCTGTGCAAGCTGCGAGTTGCTGCCTCTCAGAACACTCTGCTTCTGCCTGGCTATGTTCGGTGAGGCAGGCCAGGCTCGCGCTCCCCGTGGTTTGGGACTCGAGTCTGCCGAGGCGTTGTTGCATTTACAATCATGGGGATCGCAGATGGAGCTGGCTGATGAGCTTGAGACGGCCTTGGCCCTTTCTCAGGTCTTAGCAGCCAGCACCGCTGTTTCCGTTCAGGCGTCGGAAGCCCGCTCTGCGGTCTGAAAATAATTACCCTAACGAAGCAATATCGGGTTAATTCGGCTTAGCGCTATCCCCTCGCACTTTCATGAAGTGTATGGATGCTGCTTTAGCCCCACTGAGGCTTCAGGACATTAGCATACAAAATTATGTAGAAGACTGGCTTATCTTAGCCCAGTCGGAGGAGATGGTGTTTCGGAATCGAGATGTCGTTCTTCACCATCTAAGGCCAACCAACGTTTTGACCTGCTGTACATGAGAACCCTACATTGGTGGCTCAGGACCAGGGGACCAGTTTTCACAGAGGGGAAACTCACTCTGCATGATCAAAGTAAGCCTTCGTAAGTGAGCCTTCGTTCTTCAGCTATGTGGAAGAAACCGTGGTTCCCTATGCTGGGAGCACTTTGTCAGCGGAAGGTCGCTTAACCAAAGGTCTATGGAGGGACCATCATCTTTCATGGCACATCAATTGCCTGGAGAAGTTGGTTGTGTTTCTTGCTCTGAGACTTTTCCTCCCAGACCTCAGAGGCCATAATTTTCTAGTTCTAACAGACAATACGCCGGTGGTCTCTTATATACAGTAAATTGGCGGAGGGCCTGAGGTCTCTGTGCAGACTGGCGCATCAGGTTCTCCTGTGGTCCCAGGGCAAACTACTCTCACTTAGAGCAATGTTCATTCCTGGGGACAAATATGTGGGGGCAGATACCCTGTAGAGGCAGGGTCGGAGGCCCGGGGAATGGATACTCCACCCCGAGGTGGTGGAGTTAATCTGGAGGGAGTTCGGCCAAGCGGAAGTAGATCTGTTTGCCTCTCACGAGAACAAACACTGTCCGCTTTGGTTTTCACTCACATATCCAGCTTATCTGGGGCTGGATGCCATGGTCCGCATGCATTTCCCCTGATCGCTCTGCTCCCAGGAGTTCTAGAAATGGTCAGACGGCATGGGGTCAGTCTACTTTTGGTAGCCCCGTATGTCAGCATTACATATTAAGGTGGTTATTTCATTATATTTTGTCAACTTCGGCCTTTAGATTTCAACCGGAAATCACCAAAAGTTAGCATTCTAAAGCGAGCTCCCGTGCCGTCTCCATTCACAGAAACATGTCACAGAAGCTTTATCATTGTAAAGCTCTCAATCTCCTACACAGCGCTGTCTAATCCAAATATTGGCGTTTCCTTTGTAGAAATAACCATTATCATTCCTATAGGTCCTTTTACTCCCAAAAACATGGCGAAAATAGATTTTTTAAGGCTATTGTTAGTATTCTCTAATTTACTAAAGCACAAAATAAGATATCCATAATCCCCCCTGTAAAGCCCTTTCATCTAATATGTCAACAAATATAACCAATAATTTTAAACCTGGTCCTTTCCAATTTCCAGATTTAGTTTTTGGAAATGTATGCAAATAAGTGTAAATTTAAGAATATAAGGCTCATTTGCATATTAAAACATTAATTTACACAAAACTTGTAATACATTTTTGTCTTATGTTTATGCCAGTAATAAACTGGAGAAGTTTCACAGTGATATATTCTAATTCAAAAAACGTCCCAATCCACCAGTAGTGTCTCGCCATAAACTCTAGAGCTCCCTCCACTTTATGCCTTACAGTGGAATGTGTTCGCTTTATGGTGCAGAGAACGCCAGATGGACCCAGTTAACTGCCTAGTGACTTCAGTGCTGGAGTTCCTCCAAGTTCGTTTCTCTGATGGGCTTTCCCCATCCATACGTATGCCCCATTTACACGAAAGGAAGACGCAGATATTTCCCTGCGGTTTGGCCTCTCATTTACACGAAAACCCTGTTTTTATCACAGAAAACGATTATTTCTAAAAACTCTGGCCAAAGTGGAGATTTCTGATAACGTCGGTTATGTGTGACCGTGTCAACTGGGAGAAACGGGGTTTTAGGTTCTCAAACGTCACATTATGCGCCAGAAAATGCTTAACGTCATGTGAGCACCCAGTTTGGCATAGTTATGATGGCGCTCGACGGCGTATTTATCCTATTTATCATAGACAAAGAATGGGTATTTATGCGGATTGATGTAAATGACAACTTTTTTGAAAATTATGTTGTGTGCACGATTGATAAAGTCGTATTACACTGTATTCAGAACAAACTCTGCTACAATAATATGTCAGCAGCATGTATGTAAAAGTTTGTAGTTTTAAGATAATGATGTTTATGCGTGGTTTGTGAAAAAAACTAAAAAAAGAATTGTCACTGAAATAAGGTCATGAAACCCATACTGATTATTTCTTCACAAGACTTTTGAAATTTGTATCACGTAGCCTAGAATATTTGCTACAAAACTATGTGAAAATCATCCTGCATACTCATTCAGATAAAACAATATATTGATTTAAAATTTATAAGACATGTTTTGTGTAAGAAAGCTGTATGCGAGGTAGGCGTGAACCATCCATTAATATTGAGTGTTTTACACCTGAGAAAGACAAAGACCCTCCCATAATGGCCCTATTAGGTGCTATCATTATGAGGAAGAATGAGGAGTGAATTTAAAAAATAATGGCTTTTTTATTGTTTGGATTTATTTACAACACAACAGAATCCAAAGATACACAACAAAGGACAAAAAAGCACATTATTGAACACACTTAATCTAAAGACAGAGACTTGAACAGTCACACACCTTTGTGCCATGTGGGTGTGGTCACATTAGAGTTAATTAGGACGCGTTTGAAAAACTGTACATGTCGTTGCTTTCATACGGATTACTTAAACAGAGTGTATTTGTTTTTGATATAATTTACATAATTAAAAAATAGAGACTCCAAGCGTTGTAAAAACATAAGTTTTAAGTCTGTGTGACAAATATTCGCTGAGTTACATGTCATTTTCTGTCGCGTTTCAGAATGAACTTCACATTTAGAGAGACGGCAGAACGCGCATCATGTTTATTTTCTTTAATTTACAAGAAACACAACATTTTGTTTTTATTATGAGTGTACACAAATAAAAGAAGACATTTAACAGTTTTGAATGATGTGTAACACTTATATGGAGGATCAATATCAACAGAGTATTTTGAGTCTCTTTTGCACTGATAAGAAAAAAAAACGAGCTGATCACGCCGGTGTGATTGCCGACCCCAGAGGGTTAAGCGATGACCCTATGGGGGAGGCACCAACTAATTGATCATTTCCTTCGTGGTGCTCGGAGGATGAGGCCTGTCGTCCAAGCCAAGGTTCCTGTTTGAGACCTGGCAGTGGTTCTTGAAGGGTTATTCCTGGCAGCCTTCGAATCCATTAACGGGGTGTCGGAGAAGTTTCTCTCTTTCAAAGTGGCCTTCCTTCTTGCTATTACGTCCCTCAAAAGAGTTAGGGAACTGCTGGTGCTAACTGTTGTTCCCTCTTGCCTCAAGTTTGCTCCTGGAAGTAAAGGCCATTCTCCACCCTAGGCCGGACTACATCCCCAAAGTGCCATCTAATGTGGTTAGCTCTTAACCTGATCAGGAAAAGCTGCCCTATCCTGGCCTTAAAGGCCTATGTATGTAGGTCCTCGGGCTGGAGAAAGTCGGACCAGCTACTTGTCTGTTTTGGGTCACTTAAGAAGGGTACCCCTGCCACTAAGCACACCATTAGCAGGTGGATTGTGGATGCTATTTCTTCAGCGTATGGTGGGGGGGGGGACCTCTTAAAGTTCCCCTTTAAGAGGTCTGCAATGCTGCTGGCTGGGTCTCCCCACACACTTTCATTAGGTATTATAGCCTAGATCTGCCCTCCACACCTGGTTCTCAAGTCCTTATGTCCTGAGTTGTGCCAGGCAAGCTTCACACCAGGACGAGCACTAGTCAGTGTGGTGCAGTGGGTATTTCGTTCCCCAAAGTGTCATTTCGACGCAGCATGAGTTTCCTCGAAAGGAAACGTCTCGGGTTACGACTGTAACCCTTGTCCCCTGAGAAGGGAACGAGACGCTGCGTCCCTTTGCCACACCTCCTGAGTGCCTGAGAACGACTTGCTTCGACCCATCAGAAGCTAACAGTGTAATGTGCCAGCTTCCCATTGTAGCTTCCATGTACGCCGTCACATGTGACGTCATGACGCAACACCAATCGAGATTGGACTAGTTCCACACGTGCTTCAGACGCTATTACGCTAGAGGCGTTCCCGAAAGTGTCATCTTCGACACAGCATCTCGTTACCTTCTCAGGGAACAAGGGTTACAGTCGTAACCCGAGACGTTCAGTTTGTGCACTACACGTGACTTATAGCATTCATTCATTCTTTTTCAACTTTTGGTTAAGGCTATGCTGAGTGAAAATTTTCCTTTCATAGATTCCCAAAGCCCAAGAATGTTTATCAAAAGAAATATCAAGGTAAACTGACTATTCTGGTTGAAAAGAAGATTTCTAAACACTTATAGCTTTAACCCTCTGGGGACCAGAAACGCGCGGGCGCGTTTTGGTCGTTTTTTTTCACATAGCAGAAAAATAGACTTAAAGTACTACCATCATTTCTGTTCATATAGAGTTAAGAAATATGAGAAAATAATCTGTTAAATGTCTACTTTTTTATGTGCCCACATACAATCGAAATAAAATATTGTGCTTTTGTAAAATAAAGAAAATAAACAGGGTGTGCGTTCTGCCTCTCAGTCACCGTGAACTTTTTTTCTGGAGCACGTCTCTAATCTTCAACACAACTCAGCTAATACTATTCACCCAGCCATAAGCAATATATCTTTTAAATCGTTTGAGTTTGTACTTTTAAATGATCCGATTCAAAACTAAAATTAATATTCTCCGTTTATGTCATCTATATAAAAAGAGAGACGTGTCAGCCCGTCTCATTATCGTTCTCTCAGCTGATTATCCCTGGTAATGTGACACGCCCACGGAGAGCACGCGCTATTCAAACGCAAATATGTGAAGCAACACATTGAGACGCGTTAACGCCCATAAACTCTGAAAACACACATTATTTTTTAGTCAGATTAATCTACTGTCGTCTTGCGCGGCTATATGAGGAACAATCCTGGGACATTTACCACTGGGTTTATTTTCACTGCGAGGATGAACAGATTCAGCTGAGAAGTAAGTGTTTTTTGCAAGTGCTTTGTTCTAATCGCGATATAGAATAACGTAGTGTCTGTAAACGGAAAAATAGCGTACTGTTAAATGTGTGTGTGTGTGTCTGTGTGTGTGTGTGTGTGTGTGTGTGTGTGTGTGTGTGTGTGTGTTTGTGAATGAATGAATGAATGAACGCACAGATACGCACTGTTACAGACTAAATAACATTTCGTTGACTCGTTTTGGATAAAGTTTTTACTCTAAAATAGACATCAAATAAGCTTTTTTTAGGAGTTTCTGCTCATATGTTAAATATATAGTATGTTTTGTCAATAAACTAATCAACTAAGATGTTATAGTGTTTGTTCAAGCTATATCAAAATAATGAATCCTCAACTTTGAAATATGTATGATCAAACTAAGACATTTATGGAGAAAGACAATTTTCTTTTCAAGATGTTTCCAACTCTAACTTTGAACTTTGAACTGAAATAAAACCATGTCTATATGGTGAAGGGTGTGTGATAGAAGTGTCCAGACGTATGCACCCTGTATTTTCCTTATATAAATCCAAACAATCTAAAAGCCATTCTTTTTTAAATCTCCTCATTCTTTGTGCAAGGCTCCTGTAATGATATGGCCTGATAGCACCTAATAGGGCCATTATGGGGAGGGTCTTTGTCTTTCTCAGGTGTGGAATGCCACACATATTAATGAGAGACCACGCCTCCTCGCATAAAGCTTTCTCAAACAAAACACGTCATTAAAAATGTAAAAGACTTTATTGACTTATCTGAATGAGTAGTCAGGATGATTCTCACATAGTTTTGGAGCAAATATTCTAGGCTATGTGATACAATTTTCAAAAGTCTTGTGAAGAAATAATCAATATGTGTTTTGTGGTCTTATTTCAGCAACTTTCATTTTTATTTTTTTCAATAACCACGCATAAACATTATTCTATTAAAAATACAAACATGTACATACATGTTGCTCACTCATCATGGTAGCCAAGTTTGTGCTATATAGAGTGAATTTACACCTTTGCCATTAACATGTTTATAAATAACTGAAAAAAGCACAAATGTCAGTGCATGTCAAAACATCCCAAGGGCCCCAAAAACACTCCGGTCCCCAGAGGGTTAAGTCAAATATAAGTGGTCATTCTGATTATATAAGGTTTGTTTGAGAATATCAGTTTGGGGCAGAATGCACTCAGTACTCAACAAGACAAAGGGAAGTGAGTTGTTTTGCAATTCCGAGGGCGTGCAAACAGTTGCATTTTTCATACTGCATACCACATGTAAATGCGGTCAGTTTTTTTGCATGCACTATTGTACTCCCAGTAAAGCATGCCTCCTTAATGACCCCAGCTGAGTTTTTGACCCAAACGGAGCACATGAGAGCCATTAAAAAGCAGAGATGGTATCAGAACTTACTCTGGTTGCATGACTCCAAAGCCACACTCCATAGTGAGGCTAACCAACATACACAGAGAACAAGCCATTAAAAGTCTGCAGTGAAGGTCTCTGTCTTTCCCTGCAAACTTAAGCCCTGTCCTGCTTATGGGGGATAATTTCTGACGGGTCTTTATAACTGAATCCCTCCAGTAAATGGCTTTTCAGAAGGGTGACAGCAAGGCCAACCTGTAATTAAACATGGAAAGAGCATTCTTTTGGTTAGTAAACCATTACTATGTAATGAAAGATTGGGAGAGAGCTGAGACATTATATATTCCCCCTCCTTATTTTACCAACACATACACACATACACATACCAATCATTTAACAGCAGAAAGCCACAGAGTCTTGTAAACACTAGTTATGTCTGGCCTAAAAACTTTAAGCAGACACGCTGACTCCAACCACCCCGCTGTTTGCTTTTCTTTAAAAAAAATAATATATACATATATATATATTTATATGTATATATGAGACACAATTTGTGAAATATATAGATGCAAAATGTACAATGGCCCTAAGGGAAACACAGTATTAAGACAAACAATGTTAGAGAATATAACTCACATGGATATCATCTACGAGTAGCTTTCCATTAGTTGTTTTACAACATGAAATTAAAAATTATTTCCCTGTTCATGTGGGGTAATTTATGGGATAACACCTCACACTTCAACTCAATAAGCTGCACATTTTGTTGTGGGAACATTTTTACGTGCCAGAGTTTGTTCAAACTGATACAATCAAATCCTGCTTGATAAAGACATTTGGAAATGCATCATATTATGGTAGTTATGTGTGCTGCAAATTATTTTCCTGTTGTCTTAAACCTTCTACATTGGGCTGATGTTGGTCACTATATACAGTAGAACCATTACACCACCATAGTGTAAAATAATTTGTCGCACATTACAATATCTGGTCTGAGTGGAGGTTACCCTTTCCCAGCCACAACACCTGCTGCTTAAGCAGACAGTAGAAAGGACACAAATGACTGATTAAGACCTTTGATTAGAGCAATTATAGTGGCGCTGCAGGGCTTACCCTACCACACACACACACACATAGGGAACGGATATAGGATGCAGGGACACACTCATACTGCTCTGGATGATAAAACCCGTGGGTGGAAAGGATTGAGAAATTTTGCTGAGAGACTGAACAAACACTGTAATGAATCAAACCACAGGACTCCTTGGAGAGGCATTGCTCACTTACAATACAGAATTAAATTAATTTGAGGCAAACTGACTTATATAAGAACCTTGTGAAGCAAATACAATTGCTACCTTCCCTTTTATTGTGTCATGTATTTTGTGGCTACAGTTACTCTCAAGTATTATGTGGTCATTGTAATATGGTAGAACAGTTTTTTAAGGTTGTTTTAGCCTTAAAAAGGAGGTGATTGCTATTCACATTCAATCAATAGTAAGGCGTATCTAGAATAATACAAATAGTCATCAATGCTACAAAGGGTAGTATAGGAAATATAGACTACAATGACCAAAATTCTTAAGTATTATTCGTAATAACCTAGAATACTGTCTAACACTTGATGGCTGCTCTGTTAAGTCTACGTCGTCGGTTAGGAACCTATATGTGCTCTATGATACCAATCTTTCATTTGAAAGTCATGTGTCTAGTATCTGTAAAACCGCATTTTTCCATCTTAAAAATATATCTAAATTACGCCATATGCTCTCATTGACAAATGCGGAACAATTAGTTCATGCGTTCATGACCTCAAGGCTAGATTATTGTAATGGTCAACTGGGTGGTTGCCCTGCACGCTTAATAAACAAAGTACAGCTAGTTCAAAACGCAGCAGCTCGAGTTCTTACCAGAACCAGGAAGTATGACCATATTAGCCCGGTTCTATCAACACTGCATTGGCTGCCTATTAAACATCATATACATTTTTTAATATTGCTGATTACTTACAAAGCACTAAATGGTTTAGCTCCGCAGTACTTGAGCGAGCTCTTAACGCATTATAGTCCTTCACGTCTATTGCGATCTCAAAATTCCAGCCAGTTGATAATACCTAGAATATCAAAATTGACTGCTGGCGGTAGATCCTTTTCCTATTTAGCACCAAAACTTTGGAACAGTCTTCCTACCATTGTCCAGGAAGCAGACACACTCTGTCAGTTCAAAGCTAGACTAAAAACACATCTCTTTGACCTAGCATTCACATAATACATTATCGACTTCTACAATTCAATGTTAGGCTGCATAGATTAGATCAGCCGGAACTGGGAACACTTCCCTTAAATCCTGATGTACTCGTTACATCATAAGAAGAATTACGCTAATTTTAGTGTCTTCCCGGTTTTCCCGCAGCCTGCCGGATCCAGGCCGTTTCCAGATCTGACGAAGGACCTTTGCCTGGACCCAATGAAAACGCAGTGCTGAAGTGCCAACTAGCCTCTCCCTATGGAGGATCCCTATACCACTCTACAGATAAAGCGTTTTATAAATTTCGGTTTGCGTACCTACCCCGAAGTGATAAAATAAAATAAATTTTGTATCAAAATTTATAGGCAAGACAGGTAGTTTGTTTAGGCATGGTTTGTAGGGAATTACAAACCTGCGCACATGTGTTCAAACGCACATAACTATAGAATCAATTCTTAAAGGCACAATATGTAAGATTTTTTCGCCACAAGAGGGCGCAGTTTCCAACAATAACAAAGGCGTAGGTTGATGACGCAGTGATGAGCTGAATGATGGGACTTGCTGTCAAGCTGATGGATCTAATAATGTTTATGGATCAGTGCAAACATTCATGTTTTTTAACATTACAGTTGTATGAAGCAGGTCACGATTGCTAAAGAGACAGATATCACACACGAGTCCCTCGGATATAAAGGAATAAGGACATTTAATTCTACCGAACTACCCGCAAGTGCTGGATTACTCACACAGGTCAGTTTATTAGACGAATTAAACTTGTGAGGTAACGCAGCGCTGCTTCACTTGGTCTAACGTTACACTATCACACTAAACGGCATTCAAATGTGTGTTGAAAGTTATAATGTTATACTACGCGTTAGTTCGTTTGCTATACAAAACTAGCAGTAAGCTAGATCAACATTAGAATAACATACTGACTTTTATTCTAACATTTCATCATCTTGAGCTAACGTTATATAACATTGATTTGTTTTATGTACATTTGCTCACCTGTCTAATAAAGCTGTCAAGTCGTGACTCGTGAAGCTCTGTCAAGTCCAAGTTAGTCGCGGACGTGGAGCTCTCGGCATCTCAAAAACACCACGCTGATATTGATCCTCATTTTAGTTCTCCTTGTTTGTCCCAAAGTCTGCTTGCCATGGTCTATGTTTGAAAGAAACAAGAACTGCGTGCCACTAAACGTTACGCACTACGCAGTTGTCCACGTCTGTAGCCATGGTTACGCCATGGCTATGGCAGTATGAACGGAAACCGAGGATAGCGCGGATATTGCGTCATTGACAGGTGACATTTCTTTCCGGGACGGCCACTTATTTAAAATTGGAATTTCTCTGAAATAAAAAATCTTTGGAGACTTTTGGGATATTGTAAGTACACAACTGCAGGAAATATATCACACTGTGCAAGTGATTTTTGGATATTTTATTACAAAATTCTTACATATTGTACCTTTAATGCGCATGTGAACGCCATCAGCATTTATCACAGGTTCGCGTTTAAAGTCTGTTTAGAGAGAACGGTGTCGTCTTAGCGGCCCCTAATTTAATAACAGGTGATCGTTTCGACAGAGTTGAGTCAATCAAGGCTGACTTTGGCTGGAGAATGACATTGTCCAGGAACCGCTGTAAGGCCAAACCAATCTCTGTTACCTTAAATCAGGGGTAGGCAAGTTCGGTCCTAGAGAGCCGCTATCCTGCACAGTTTGGCTCCAACACTGAAAAAAACCTCTCCTGCCTATAGCTTTAGTAATCCTGAAGACATTGATTAGCTTGTTCAGGTGTGTTTGATTAGGGTTGGAACTAAATTCTGCAGGACAGCGGCTCTCTAGGACCGAACTTGCCTACCCCTGCCTTAAATGATATGTTTGTCTCTGTGAAGCTGCTTTGAAACAATCTACATTGTTAGTATATACATGAGGACTTGACTTGACTCAACTTATTCAGTGACCATAATTCTTAAATTGCTAACCTCTGCCCTCATTTACAACTCTTCACATTCTGTTGATTCTCTCAACCAAATTCATGAGGTTTAAACAGCACTTAATGAGTTAATATGCTAACCAGTTTTTAGCTGATTTTCCTTCACTATTTGACACCAGCTTATCTACAAACATACAAATAAATAAATTTAATTTAGTTACATGTTTATCATCCAACATCTGTGATTTCATGTACAGATTCACATAAAGCTAATATCTGTGAGTGTGTGTGTTTCGAGATGTGGGCGTTACAGCTTGTCATGTGCTATGTTTGCATACATCACATATAATGTAAATGATTTAATGAAATATTTATATATTTATTTTATATTTACCCTACAAACCTTATTAAAATAAACTAATAAAACACGTGAGTTTATAGAAGTGGCTGCTTATAATAAACCCATGCAATCTTACCTGACACTGATTTTAAATTGGCCAGTTTTACCAGTTTCTGCAATTTGACTCTCCTTATAATTTTATTTTATTTGTTTTAGTCAAATGCCATCCATATTGCGAGATTGGCATACAGAACAGTAGCTCAGGTAGGTCAAAAAGCACACAAGGAGAGCTGTTGTGATAATACAATATCAGCAATCCTAGAAATCTGCATTTGGACAGGATTAGATTTCTCAGAGGACCACTGAGTTATCCAAATACAGTAGGTAGAAAAACACAGACTTGGCAGATTTAGACAGATTTCTCTAAAACATGAATTTCTCTAACCTCCTCCGGGAAAACGAGTCCTATGCGAATAGGGCTTTTACTCATTTTAAAGCATTTAGGCATACACCTTCAGATCAGAAGTTAAAAATATTATCTACAGGATAATAAGAAAAATAAATTGTCAATTGTGCTCACATTTCTGACTGATAAGTGCAGAGACATTACAGATCTGATTACTTTGTATATACAAGTTCTTTTGCAAAATGGAACTTTGACGCTGCGTCTTGGTTTTGACGTTATAGTGAATATCGTCAGCATGACCGGTGCTTGAAGCACGTATAACCGCACACCAAAATTCATTGGTGGACGCCAGTCCATGAGGTCACAAGCGGAGCAATTATGACTATAAAAGGGCACCGGAATTACACTTTATCAGCTTTTTTTGCCTTTCGGAGCCGTTTGTTTGTAGTGTGTGGTAACAAAGACGAAACTATGGATAAAACAAGCAGCAAATACTTTAGAAAGTCTGCGTCTCTGTCTCCTCGTTTTATTACACCTAGGAACACCCATAGTCTTTGCATTGTTCGCTTGGGAGTGGAGCACACATGTTCAGCACTCGGGGGGGCTGGATGGGTTCATTGTGACAAGTTCACAGTGAGGAAGCTCCACTCACACTTGGCCCTCTTCTCATGGGATGAGGTACAAGCATCTGCACCCTGTGGTTTGGATCCGAGGCAGCGCGGAGACTCAGATTGTGGGGCTCGCAGGCCGAGCTGGCTGAGGAATTTGAAAAAGGGATTTAATTTGCTCAATCCTTGCTTGTTGGCTCGGGCAATCTGCTGGCTCAGGAAGCACATTCTTTGGGATCTACACGATCCAGCAGAGAACATGTTGTTGACGCCATCTAGCTCTGAGGAGCTTGGTGTAGTAGGAGAGGGCGAAGAGAGTGAAGTTTTTTTGTTTTTTGTTAAGCCCTTTCCTTCTGCCAGCCCGGCATACAGGGAAATGTTGGATGTAATGGCTCGCGCCTGGCCAGGTTGAACCTTACTTTAGCCGCGTTTTCCACTGAAAAAATGGTGTTGGAAACAAAATGCTGCGTGGAGTCAACCAATCAAAATGCGGCATGAACTCAACCAATCAGCATGTTAAGCGCCCAAGTCCCACCCCTGAAAGTTCCAGAACTTTGAAAAAGTACTACCTCGCAAGTAGGGACTTTCGGAGGGGGAAATATTTACCGGGAACTTAATTTAGACCCTGGTTCCTGCGGTGGAAACACACAGAGTACCACCCCAAAGTCCCTAGTTCCTGGGGAAAGTTCCTGAGGTGGAAACGCGGCTCTAGTCATATGAAAAACAGGAAGTTGCTTATGATAGACTCGATGAGCGATTCCTGGCAGACCATGATCGTCCCTCCCCCATGAGCCTGCAGTTTCTTCCGTATCTTCACACTGAGGTGGAGAGGTCTGTACTAGCCTGAACTAGCCTTGTTAGAGGTAATATTTTATGGAGCATAGAAGCATGGGGTCTTTTCCCTAGTGTTTGTGGATATTGGATTTAGGAGTAGAGTCACTATATAGATTTTTACATGTCACTAAGGATGTGCCCTTGGGATCGACTTGCTCTTGACTCCAGCTGAGTCATTCAGTGATTTGGCCACTTTATCTATGCATATTCTTAGCTTAGTGAGGCAGGCATTCCTTCAGCATGGTGTAGTGGCGATTGGTTCCCCATAGCGTCAACACCAAGATGCAGCGTCGAAGTTACACTTCTAAAGGGAGGGTCTCAGGTTGTGTGTGCAACCCGTTTTTTCTGAGAGGAGGAACAAGACGCTGCATCTCGTTGCCATCCCTCTCCTTCAGACAAAATAGTTGATGATGTGTAATTCAGGTGCCCCTTTATACTCACGGGCTCTCCGCTTGTGATGTCATGGACTGCTGTCTGCCAATGAATATGGCCGTGTGGTTGCACGTGCTTCAGTTATCGATCACGCTGATGAGAGCAGGTACGTACCTCATAGCATCAACACCAAGAAGCAGCATCTCATTCCCCTTCTCAGGGAACTGGCTTGCATATGTAACCAGCGACAATTTCATTTACACTAAAAATACTGCCACTATATAGAGCGCATTGCAAATCTAATAGTTTTTTTATTGCTTTTGAATCTTGTATAGTAAAAACTGTTTTTATGAATTACATAAATTAGTACATGCATGACAATGTTTTGTTACAGTATTTGCACACTAACCCAGTCACTGGCCTTTAAGACACAAAGCCTGAGTATTACACTACATGCTTACATATGAATAACTGAACAATAAACTGTGATCTGAGGGGCCATTACCTGTTGAGTAGTTATTAAAAATAGATGGGTTTGTGCTGGAAACATTAAATGTGGGCTGTAAGTAAGGTGCACTTAGGAATAAGATGAGAGGTCTGACGCATTGCCATCAGGCTGTATGAATGAATGCGAGATATTGTATTTCTGCAGCCCTGGGTTTTCTGTTGGCACGAGATGCAAATGAACAGAAAACTGCAGTGGGAGTTTGAATCTCTCTCTCTCTCTCTCTCTCTCTCTCTCTCTCTCTCTCTCTCTCTCTCTCTCTCTCTCTCTCTCTCTCTCTCTCTCTCTCTCTCTCTCTCTCTCTCCATTCACCTCTGTCTATGCCTGCCTCCCTCGTTAGGTAAAACAGATGGTGCTAAATTCAATAACAACACACTCCTGTATGTTCTCCTTAGTCACAATTTCATAAAATGTCATTTACATATTAATCATAGTGTAAACAAGCTGGTGTCAAAACGAATGAATTCATTCCAAAAATTGTGCAGGTTTCCTCATCTGTGGTCTGCACTTTAACCATGGAAAGTTATGAAATGACATTTTCAACAGAAGATTTTGCTCTCTGCTTTGCTGGATCACCATGCAGCATATTTTTCACAGCATGTCTGAACCACTTATTATTTGGTTATCAATGATATCATCACATTAACAGTTAGTACTTTTTCACAAGCCCTTGAAATGAATTCAAGTAAAACATTAGAGAAAATAAACTGTTGTGCAGTCTTTCCTGGCAACGGTGTTCATTAAGCTAACAAAGCAGAGGAGATCATCTTTGCAATCACTGTCCTTTTCTCAACATTATTCCCTCTTACTTGGAACTCTTCAGAACGCTATGAACTCTGGTTTGCAGCACAATCCTGGTGCCATTATATTTATCTCTTTACGCAACTTACCACTCCATATAAAAGTAATAGAAAAGTAAAGTCACATTTATTTATATATCGCTTTTTACAATACAGATTGTTTCAAATCAGCTTTACAGAGATAACAGGAAAATAGTACAAAAAGTTAGTTTTCAGAAGAAAATAGTGTCACAGTCCAGCTTAAGTAAGTTCAGGAATGTTTCATTTTTGTTTCAAAAAGTTAATAATTTAGTTAATTTATATATATATATTTAGTTAATTTATATATATATATATATACACTACCGTTCAAAAGTTTGGGGTCGGTACGATTTTAAATACTTTTAAAAGAATTCTCTTCTGCTAACCATGGCTGCGCTTATTTGATAAAAATACAACAAAAATCAGTTTTAGTATTAAATATTATTCCAGGGTAAATCAGCTGTTTTCTGTGTGAATATATAGTAAAGTGTAATTTATTCCTGTGATCAAAGCTGAATTTTCAGCATCACCAGTGTCAGTGTCTTCAGTGTCAAATTATCCTTCACAAATCAGTATAATATGAGGATTTGATGCTCAAGAAACATTTATTATTATTATCAATGTTGAAACAGTTGTTGGTCTGTCAGTTGTACAGTTTTTTTTTTTTTTTTTGGATTCTTTGATAAATAGGAAGTTCAAAAGAACAGCATTTGTTTGAAATAGAATCTTTTGTAACATTATAAATGTCTTTACTGTCCTTGATAAATAAAAGTATTGATTTCTTTCCTCCAAAAAATAAAAATAAAATTCTCACTGACCCCAAACTTTTGAACGGTAGTGTATATATATATATATATAGCCGCTCTGGAGTAAACCAATGATGATGTAATCGTCCAGCTCAGTTCAGTTCATGTATAATAGTGTCAATGCAGGCAGATCAATATTATTGTTGAATATTAAATTCAATTTTAAATTTAATGTCCCCAACCAAGCAAGCCGAGCCAATGGCAACAAAGGTGAAAAGGCGACAGTGGCAAGGAACCAAACTCCATCAGGTGGCAGAATGGAGAAAAAAACCTTGGGAGAACCCAGGCTCAGTCGGGGGCCAGTTCTCCTCTGGCCAATGAACAAACAGTGTATGATTATGATTCAGGCAGCATTATAGGTCAGAAGTCAGATTGGTTTGGAACAATCAGAATATTATCCAGTTCCATCTGGTTGAAAATCGGAGTCACGCCGGTATGGAGTCGGGTTTGTTGAGGATCAGTGCCGATGGCTGTCGTGCTTGTAACTGAATAATAGTTAGCTGTTAAAGGGGTCATGAACTGGCTTTTTAAATTGTTTTATATTGTTGTCTGAGGTCAACTTATGACGTTCGCTTGGTTTTTACATTCAAAAACATCAAAATGAATAAGTAATAGGCTATTTTCTACCCTAGTTTTGAGCCTAGCTCAAAAACGCTCGGTTTTTATGGGCGTCTCGCATTGAAGACTTGGAAGTAAACGCCCACTGCTGTGAGTGGATAACAGTTTTGCATATTACAATGAGTTTCGTGTAATGCGCGAATCGATGGGCGGGGCTAAACCGTCCGTGTTGAAGTAGGCGTTGATCTTCTTCTGCGGGGGTGGTGTTTTATCCTCTTTGTCGTCATAGTTCCCCACTTTGAAAAACGAGTCGTTTGCTGAGCCTGGTGTCAATAAAAGCTTTTATTGGACTAACAAGGACGTTTTCAGTTCTGAAACTTACAGGATATTCTCAAAATTTGATGACCTCTTAGATGTCAAAAGCTCAAGGAAAATTTGATTTCTCAGTTCATCACCCCTTTAATGTTAATGTTGTGTTTTTGTTGCAGTGGGCCAAAATAAGGACCACACTCTGAGCTCATTTGAACCAAGGCCTCAGTTTTATTATTTATGTTAAATATTTAAAATAATAATAATAATAAAAAATTAAATTAAAGCCATTTAGATAATTGATACTAAAATAATCATAATAATAATAATGATAAAAAACCATAAGTTTAGTCATCAAATCTGAAAATAGTCTATTTCGGCTGAGTTCTAAATTATTTAAGCAGTCTAGAAATGTATCTTTGTGAATGCAGTTCTATAATATTTTTTTTTTGTAAAAAGCATTGTCCAACACTACAAAATTATTTTTCTCTGCATTCTAATTATTTGTTGATTTTGATGTCAGAATCCATTTTTTCCTGTATGTAAAATGATCAGTTGATTGTTGCCACTGTTTCCTTTAGTGTTGAGGTATGTGTGTGGCAGTCATCACGCAATGGGTCTCATTCATGAAACATTCGTAAATATATGAGTAAATATGCGAGTGATTTGCGCGTAAAGAGACCTTCCCGAAAACTCTTCTCCTGATTCACAAATACTTCGTAAACGTCAGATGTGATAGTGAAATGTGTGTGTGTGTTAATGAATTCCAATCAGTCGTAAATGGGATGCGCGTGCACCTTCATTCTCAATTACCATAAATCCCGCCCATTAAATCCGACTGACAACTATATATGGGCATCATATTATGACATGAATGCGAATGAAAAAAAATAATTCTCAGATGCAGAAATTGAAGTTTTATTATCAGAAGTTCATTCAAAACGCCACATTTTATTTTCAAGCGTACATAGTGGCGTATCGGGTCCTAAAAAAAAAGGAAGCTTGGCAGCATATTACAGATGCAGTTAATGGAGTTTCATCTGTTAATCGAACATTCCCAGAAGTGAGAAGAAAATGGTTCGACATTAAGCTTGAGAGCAAAAAACGAATTAGTTCACTTCGGAAAAATAGTATTCAAACTGGAGAAGGACAACCATCGCAGATGCTATTACTGGCTCTCATAATAAGAAAAACCGTATGTAATTACTATATATAATATTTTTTCAAAATGCTGTGCAAATATGTACCCGATTAAGGTGAATTAAAATGCAGCCTTATTAATGACCAAAACGTTCGGGTGTTAAGCGCACTATTTACGCGTGGCTGGGAGCAGGTGTAGATTTCTTGTGTACCAACTAACATTTGGAAAATACGAACATTTTAATGAATCCGAAAATTTACGCCAGAACCACTTTACACACGATTTACACAAAAATTCGTTCTGCTCGTGTTTCATGAATGAGACCCAATGACTGTATCTGATGTTGTCATTAGTCTGAGCCAAAATATGTTTTTAGACTTACTCTAAATTTACCATAATTGTAACAATTGTCTTTTTAATTATCTTTTATCATAACTTATCAGTAAGTTCAGCAAAAATGCATGGTAATTTATTGGTCAAAAGCTGTATCCTGTGTTAATGATGTAAACAATGAACACATAAACAAAACTTGCATCTATTATTTGCATTAATGCATTTAAATACAGCTGACTCAGAATCTACTAATAGAGGGGGGAAAAAAACAATATTCACCAAAATTTTAATATACAAATACCAAAATTCACTTAAAGCTGCAGTCCGGCGTTTTTCCTCTTTGTCGCCATCTCTGTTCGAAATCTGCAATTGCAGTCATTCGCGGAATTATCAACTTTACGTGAGTTGTACTTCAACACCCTCGACACGGCACAGCGTGGATGAACACAATGTTTGAGGAGACTGTGGGCTGTCAGTCACCGCGCCGATGTGGAAACTGTCATTCAGAATCACAGATTATTATTTTTGGAAGTATGACCGACATAATAATTTCCACCGGAAAATGTCATCTGAACAAGTAAGAAACCGTCTCAGGTTACTACTGTAACCATAGTTCCCTGAGAAAGGGAACGAGACGATGCGTCATCGACGCTTTGGGAACGCCCCCAGCGTGAATGCGTCTGAGCATCAATGTCAACTAGTCCAATGGAAAGAATGAGCGTCACGGGCGGGTGACGTCATGACCAGGAAGGCATAAGAGCACATCCGGTGAAACGCGGCATTAGCTTCAAAAAGTCGAAGCAAGCCGATCACAGGGATGCAGGAAGTATGGCAGGGTGACGCATCGTCTCGTTCCCTTTCTCAGGGAACTATGGTTACAGTAGTAACCTGAGACGTTCCCTTTCGAGGGAACTCGCGATGCGTCATCGACGCTTTGGGAACGAGAATACCCAAAACGCCAGAATTCCAAGTACCTGAGTGTCAGTCTGTTGGAACTAAGCACTAAGCACCTGAGAACCTGGGGCAGCATCCAGGTCCAAACTGTAAAACCTGACAAATGTGAGCGGTGAGGACCAGCCTGCCGCATCACAAACGTCTTGGAGAGAAACCCCAAATAACAAGGCTTTAGAGGCCGCCATACCCCTCGTAGAGTGAGCTCTGACCACCAAGGGACACGGATGGTCAGAGTACTCGTATGCAAGTGAAATAGCCTCGACTATCCACTTACTAACCGTCTGTTTAGAAGCAGGAAGACCCTTCTTAGGTGATCCAAAGCAAATAAATAACTGGTCGGACTTCCTCATTGAAGATGTCCGATGAACATAAGTATCCAGTGCTCGCACTGGACACAAGAGGTTCAGCCTTTCCTGGTCCGCAGATGTAAAAGGAGGAGGACAGAAAGCCTGCAGCACAATAGGCCTCGGAATCAAGGTCGGCACCTTAGGGACGTATCCCTGTTTCGGATATAAGAATGCCTTGACCATCCCCGGTGCAAACTCAAGGCAGGTGGGGGAAACCGAAAGGGCCTGAAGGTCTCCAACTCTCTTAAGGGAAGAAATAGCTAGCAGAAAGATAGTCTTGAGGGTAAGAAATTTCTCTGAAACCGAATCTAAGGGCTCGAACGGAGCCCTAGACAGGCCTTCTAGTACTATAGCAAGATCCCAAGCTGGCACCTTAGTGCGAGTTGCAGGCCTCAGCCTCAATGTGCCACGAAGGAAACGTGTAATCAGGGGGTCTCGACCCAACGATGTACCCCCCACCAGGGCGTGGTAAGCCGCAATGGCCGCCACGTAGACCTTGAGCGTGGAAGGACATAGACCCGACGTAAAGCGCTCCTGCAGGAACTCGAGTACTGTGTTCACAGAACAGTTAACTGGATCCCACTGATGTCGGTGACACCATACAGAAAAAACTCTCCATTTAAGCGCATAAAGTTTCCTAGTAGCTGGAGCTCTGGAGCTTAGGATGGTCTCAGCAGCCTCAGCTGAGAGACCACTCTCTATGAGTTGGGCCCCCTCAGAGGCCAAACCCACAGGTTCCAAATCTCAGGTCGAGGGTGAAATATTGTGCCCCCGGCCTGAGACAGAAGGTCTCTCCTGATCGGGATCTCCAAGGGAGGACCGTCTAAGAGATGGATCAGGTCCGCAAACCAGATCCGACTCGGCCAGCGTGGTGCTACAAGCAGTAGGCTTATTCCGTACTGGCGGACTCGTTCCAGAACTCCTGGGAGCAGAGCAACAGGGGGAAAAGCGTACAGACGTAGCCTCGGCCACGTCTGCACCATAGCATCCAGCCCCAGGGGGGCTGGGTGAGTAAGGGAGAACCAAAGTGGACAGTGCGTCGTATGCTGAGACGCAAACAGATCCACCTCTGCTTGGCCGTAAAACTCCCAAATTTTCTCCACCGCCTCGGGGTGGAGTCTCCAGTCCCCTGGCCTCAGCTCCTGCCTCGACAGGATGTCTGCCCCCATATTCTGGTCCCCAGGAATATACACTGCCCTCAGGGAGAGTACCTTCCCCAGAGACCACAGGAGGATCTGGTGCGCCAGTTTGCAAAGCGGACGCGACCGCAGACCCCCCTGACGGTTCAGATAAGAGACCACTGATGTTTGTCTGTTCGTACAAGCACATGATGGCCCCTCAGGTCTGGGAGAAACTGTCGCAACGCATTGAAGACAGCCATCATCTCCAGGCAATTGATGTGCCACGAAAGATGATGACTTTTCCACAGACCCTGAACCGAGCGGCTTTCCATTACCGCTCCCCAGCCGGTGAGGGAAGCATCTGTCGAGATCGTAACACGATGGCAAAGAGCTCCCAATACCGGACCCTGGGTTAAGAACCAATGTTTCCTCCATATAATTAAGGCACGAAGGCACCGCCGCGTGACCTTGATCATACGAAGTGGGTTTCCCCTCGGGGAGAACCCTCTAGTCCTTAGCCAACACTGTAAAGGTCTCATGTACAGCAGGCCAAAAGGTATCACGTTGGACGCTGCCGCCAAGAGACCCAACAGTCTCTCGAACTGTTTCACAGTGCGTGACTGGCCTAGCTTTAGCTCTTTGGTGGCTGTCAGGATAGCAGCAACACGAACGGGCGATAGAGTGGCCCGCATCGTCAATGAATCCCATACCACACCAAGGAAAGTGGTTCTCTGTACTGGAGAAAGAACACTCTTCTTGGCATTGAGCCTCAACCCCAACATCTGCATATGAGCGAGAACGACACCTCGGTGCCGAACCGCCAACTGCTCTGATTCCGCCAGAATCAGCCAGTCATCGATGTAGTTCAGAATACGTATGCCCTGAAGCCTGAGAGGGGCTAGAGCTGCATCCACGCATTTCGTGAACGTGCGGGGTGATAAAGCTAGACCGAAAGGAAGAACCCGATATTGGTATTCTTTGCCCCCGAAAGAAAACCTTAGGAACTTCCTGTGCTGAGGGAGGATGGAGATATGGAAGTAAGCGTCCTTCAGATCTATTGTGACAAACCAGTCCTCGGATCTGATTTGAGTCACGATCTGTTTGAGTGTCAGCATCTTGAACTTGAGTTTCTGTACTGAACGATTCAACAGACGAAGATCTAAAATGGGACGCAACCCCCCATCCTTTTTTGGAACAACGAAATAACGGCTGTAAAAACCCGACTCTCTGTCGGGTGAGTACACCTGTTCTATAGCTTCCTTTGCTAACAGGGCCTTTACCTCTTGCTCCATTACCAGAGCCTGCTCGGGATGCACCACTGTGGGCAGCACCCCGTTGTAACGAGGAGGACGAGAACCAAACTGGATTCTGTATCCTTTCTCTACAATCTGCAGGACCCAATGAGAAATATTCGGCAGAAGCTTCCACGCTGCCAGAAAATTTACTAAGGGGACCAGCCTCTTGAGGCTGGTCTCTGGTGTTATCGAGACAGCCAATTCCGGAGCCTGAAACATAATGGCAGGAACTACCTGAACTGGCCGCTCTAAAGCCCCCCTCAGAGGGCGCGAAACCGATGCTGTGCCGCAGCATAGCATCAGCGACTCGCTGGAGACCGCTGCGCCCTGAAGCACCGAGGGTGGCAGGGTTGGCAGAACGGGCTCGTGAGGACCCCGAAATGGAACGGGCACCGTATAATGAGGTGTACACCGCTCTATTTCGGTCGGGGCTGTCCTCACAGGCCTGATGCATGAACATCAGGACCTTTTTTTTTTTTTGAGCCGAAGTCTTCTTCGCCTGAAGAGCGGTCCTCAGATCCGGCTTCGACTTAGAAGACTTCGGCTGAGAGGGTTGCGTCTGTCTCCAGTTTCCACGTGGAGGTGCACGAGACGCAACACTCTCTTTCTGATGCACACGATATGATGAGCTTGATGGCTGGGGCTGCTCACGCCCAGCAGCCCCAGGGGGCTGGACACGGCGAGGGATAAACTTTTTGAAAGCGTCCGCTTGCTTTTTTGATTCCTGAAATCTCTCGACGACCGTGTGGACTGCGTCACCAAAGAGACCAGAAGGTTCAAGCGGAGCATCTAACAAAAAAGCACGATCTTTTTCTTTAATCTCCGAAAGATTCAACCATAAATGTCTCTCAGTAGCTACCAAAGCTGCCATAGACCGCCCAATTGCTCTGGCGGTCTCTTTAGTAGCCCTGAGAGAAAGATCGGTAGCCCGACGAAGTTCTCGAATATCGTCATGACTAACTCCCTCACTATTATCCAGATCCCCCAGCAGGTCAGCTTGATAAGCCTGAAGCACTGCCATAGTATGCAGACATGCTCCAGCTTGACCTGCTGCCATATAAGCTTTGCCCACTAACACCGACGTGGCTTTGAGCGGTCTAGTGGGCAAAGCCGAGGCTTTCAGAGACGATGCGGGACCAGGGGAAAGATAGCTGGCTAAATTCTGTTCCGCCTGGGGCATCGCCTCATAACCATACTCTTTCAGCCCTCTAATTCTTGAATAAATATTAACTTGAGGGCTGAAAAGTCGTGATGAGTATGGCTTATTCCATGATTTAGAAATCTCATTGTGAAGATCAGGAAAAAATGGAAGCCCTCGTGGTGGAGATGAAGCAGTAGAAGATAAAAAGCGCTCATCTAATTTACTCTTAGGACGAGCGCCCCTATTATCAGATGGCCATTCAATCTTTAATTTATCTACAGCCCGCGACATAACATCCACCAGCTCATCATATGCTGGGGAAATAAATTGTGAATCTCTTTCCCCCATGTGTGTGCTTTCA